>NW_028232126.1:165000-178086 GCF_054491065.1 Syngnathus leptorhynchus | reverse complement strand
GCTGGAGCTCCACACTTCCATAGGCAGGGAGGGTGCTGGAGCTCCACACTTCCATAGGCAGGGAGGGTGCTGGAGCTCCACACTTCCATAGGCAGGGAGGGTGCTGGAGCTCCACACTTCCATAGGCAGGGAGGGTGCTGGAGCTCCACACTTCCATAGGCAGGGAGGGTGCTGGAGCTCCACACTTCCATAGGCAGGGAGGGTGCTGGAGCTCCACACTTCCATAGGCAGGGAGGGTGCTGGAGCTCCACACTTCCATAGGCAGGGAGGGTGCTGGAGCTCCACACTTCCATAGGCAGGGAGGGTGCTGGAGCTCCACACTTCCATAGGCAGGGAGGGTGCTGGAGCTCCACACTTCCATAGGCAGGGAGGGTGCTGGAGCTCCACACTTCCATAGGCAGGGAGGGTGCTGGAGCTCCACACTTCCATAGGCAGGGAGGGTGCTGGAGCTCCACACTTCCATAGGCAGGGAGGGTGCTGGAGCTCCACACTTCCATAGGCAGGGAGGGTGCTGGAGCTCCACACTTCCATAGGCAGGGAGGGTGCTGGAGCTCCACACTTCCATAGGCAGGGAGGGTGCTGGAGCTCCACACTTCCATAGGCAGGGAGGGTGCTGGAGCTCCACACTTCCATAGGCAGGGAGGGTGCTGGAGCTCCACACTTCCATAGGCAGGGAGGGTGCTGGAGCTCCACACTTCCATAGGCAGGGAGGGTGCTGGAGCTCCACACTTCCATAGGCAGGGAGGGTGCTGGAGCTCCACACTTCCATAGGCAGGGAGGGTGCTGGAGCTCCACACTTCCATAGGCAGGGAGGGTGCTGGAGCTCCACACTTCCATAGGCAGGGAGGGTGCTGGAGCTCCACACTTCCATAGGCAGGGAGGGTGCTGGAGCTCCACACTTCCATAGGCAGGGAGGGTGCTGGAGCTCCACACTTCCATAGGCAGGGAGGGTGCTGGAGCTCCACACTTCCATAGGCAGGGAGGGTGCTGGAGCTCCACACTTCCATAGGCAGGGAGGGTGCTGGAGCTCCACACTTCCATAGGCAGGGAGGGTGCTGGAGCTCCACACTTCCATAGGCAGGGAGGGTGCTGGAGCTCCACACTTCCATAGGCAGGGAGGGTGCTGGAGCTCCACACTTCCATAGGCAGGGAGGGTGCTGGAGCTCCACACTTCCATAGGCAGGGAGGGTGCTGGAGCTCCACACTTCCATAGGCAGGGAGGGTGCTGGAGCTCCACACTTCCATAGGCAGGGAGGGTGCTGGAGCTCCACACTTCCATAGGCAGGGAGGGTGCTGGAGCTCCACACTTCCATAGGCAGGGAGGGTGCTGGAGCTCCACACTTCCATAGGCAGGGAGGGTGCTGGAGCTCCACACTTCCATAGGCAGGGAGGGTGCTGGAGCTCCACACTTCCATAGGCAGGGAGGGTGCTGGAGCTCCACACTTCCATAGGCAGGGAGGGTGCTGGAGCTCCACACTTCCATAGGCAGGGAGGGTGCTGGAGCTCCACACTTCCATAGGCAGGGAGGGTGCTGGAGCTCCACACTTCCATAGGCAGGGAGGGTGCTGGAGCTCCACACTTCCATAGGCAGGGAGGGTGCTGGAGCTCCACACTTCCATAGGCAGGGAGGGTGCTGGAGCTCCACACTTCCATAGGCAGGGAGGGTGCTGGAGCTCCACACTTCCATAGGCAGGGAGGGTGCTGGAGCTCCACACTTCCATAGGCAGGGAGGGTGCTGGAGCTCCACACTTCCATAGGCAGGGAGGGTGCTGGAGCTCCACACTTCCATAGGCAGGGAGGGTGCTGGAGCTCCACACTTCCATAGGCAGGGAGGGTGCTGGAGCTCCACACTTCCATAGGCAGGGAGGGTGCTGGAGCTCCACACTTCCATAGGCAGGGAGGGTGCTGGAGCTCCACACTTCCATAGGCAGGGAGGGTGCTGGAGCTCCACACTTCCATAGGCAGGGAGGGTGCTGGAGCTCCACACTTCCATAGGCAGGGAGGGTGCTGGAGCTCCACACTTCCATAGGCAGGGAGGGTGCTGGAGCTCCACACTTCCATAGGCAGGGAGGGTGCTGGCACATCCACACTTCCAGCCACGGAGCATGCTGGCACTTCCACCTTGCTTGCTAAGTCGGCGTGATCTTGCCCAAAAAGTCCCTCCTCACCTCCAGCTGGAAGTGGAAAAAAATCCTCCACCTGCTTGGCCGAGGTTCTGGAAGCCAGCAGCTCGCAGAATGTTGCCAAAGTTTCACTGGAAGGAAAAGAAAAGAGAAGACCGAGTGCGCATTTCACCTACCGCCGAATGTCCACAAGAGGGAAGTGTCACTCCGTCGCAGAATCTGCGCCGACGCACTCGGCACCCTTCGAATTTATGGTGCCGGTGCGGGTGTTCTGGGTGCAAAAAGGCCGCCCAAGTGGTAGAAAAAAATCAGACTTCGTCTCTTAGGTCGAAATTAATGCCAAGTTTTGAAATGCGCTGGCAGGGGTGGACCAGGGCCCGTTAGAAGTGCTTAGCCGAGGTCCTGGAAGCCTAACCCGGCGTGATCTTGTGCAAAAAGCCGCTGCTGAGCTCCAGCTGGAAGTGTAAAAAGAACCGGGCTGGATCAAAAAAAGAACCGGGCGGCCCGTTAAAATTGCTTAGCCGAGGTCCTGGAACCCTAACCCGGCGTGATCTTGTGCAAAAAGCCGCTGCTGAGCTCCAGCTGGAAGTGGAAAAAGAACCGGGCTGGTTCAAAAAAAGAACCGGGCGACCCGTTAGAAGTGCTTAGCCGAGGTCCTGGAAGCCTAACCCGGCGTGATCTTGTGCAAAAAGCCGCTGCTGAGCTCCAGCTGGAAGTGGAAAAAGAACCGGGCTGGATCAAAAAAGAACCGGGCTGGATCAAAAAAGAACCGGGGGACCCGTTAAAATTGCTTAGCCGAGGTCCTGGAAGCCTAACCCGGCGTGATCTTGTGCAAAAAGCCGCTCCCGAGCTCCAGCTGGAAGTGTAAAAAGAACCGGGCTGGATAAAAAAAAGAACCGGGCTGGATCAAAAAAGAACCGGGCGACCCGTTAAAATTGCTTAGCCGAGGTCCTGGAAGCCTAACCCGGCGTGATCTTGTGCAAATAGCCGCTCCCGAGCTCCAGCTGGAAGTGTAAAAAGAACCAGGCTGGATAAAAAAAAGAACCGGGCTGGATCAAAAAAGAACCGGGCGACCCGTTAAAATTGCTTAGCCGAGGTCCTGGAAGCCTAACCCGGCGTGATCTTGTGCAAAAAGCCGCTCCCAAGCTCCAGCTGGAAGTGTAAAAAGAACCGGGCTGGATAAAAAAAGAACCGGGCTGGATCAAAAAAGAACCGGGCGACCCGTTAAAATTGCTTAGCCGAGGTCCTGGAAGCCTAACCCGGCGTGATCTTGTGCAAAAAGCCGCTCCCGAGCTCCAGCTGGAAGTGTAAAAAGAACCGGGCTGGATAAAAAAAGAACCGGGCTGGATCAAAAAAGAACCGGGGGACCCGTTAAAATTGCTTAGCCGAGGTCCTGGAAGCCTAACCCGGCGTGATCTTGTGCAAAAAGCCGCTCCCGAGCTCCAGCTGGAAGTGTAAAAAGAACCGGGCTGGATAAAAAAAAGAACCGGGCTGGATCAAAAAAGAACCGGGCGACCCGTTAAAATTGCTTAGCCGAGGTCCTGGAAGCCTAACCCGGCGTGATCTTGTGCAAATAGCCGCTCCCGAGCTCCAGCTGGAAGTGTAAAAAGAACCAGGCTGGATAAAAAAAAGAACCGGGCTGGATCAAAAAAGAACCGGGCGACCCGTTAAAATTGCTTAGCCGAGGTCCTGGAAGCCTAACCCGGCGTGATCTTGTGCAAAAAGCCGCTCCCGAGCTCCAGCTGGAAGTGTAAAAAGAACCAGGCTGGATAAAAAAAAGAACCGGGCTGGATCAAAAAAGAACCGGGCGACCCGTTAAAATTGCTTAGCCGAGGTCCTGGAAGCCTAACACGGCGTGTTCTTGTGCAAAAAGCCGCTCCCGAGCTCCAGCTGGAAGTGTAAAAAGAACCAGGCTGGATAAAAAAAAGAACCAGGCTGGATAAAAAAAAGAACCGGGCTGGATCAAAAAAGAACCGGGCGACCCGTTAAAATTGCTTAGCCGAGGTCCTGGAAGCCTAACACGGCGTGTTCTTGTGCAAAAAGCCGCTCCCGAGCTCCAGCTGGAAGTGTAAAAAGAACCAGGCTGGATAAAAAAAAGAACCGGGCTGGATCAAAAAAGAACCGGGCGACCCGTTAAAATTGCTTAGCTGAGGTCCTGGAAGCCTAACACGGCGTGATCTTGTGCAAAAAGCCGCTCCCGAGCTCCAGCTGGAAGTGTAAAAAGAACCGGGCTGGATAAAAAAAAAGAACCGGGCTGGTTCAAAAAAGAACCGGGCAACCCGTTAAAATTGCTTAGCCGAGGTCCTGGAAGCCTAACCCGGCGTGATCTTGCCCGAAAGTCGGCCTCTATACTTCCATTTTAGGTACCAGGGGCTATTAGTGTACTTGGTCCCACTAGTCAGTGTACTCATCCAGTTACCCCCCGTTTTCCAAAACACCATCGGCACGTATAAGGGGGGGACTCTTGAGAGAGATGAGGTATATGGCAGCGCAACACCAATCCGCTCCGCGCTGGTTCCCATGTCGGCTACGGATGAATAAAACCAGCCTGTCCCCCCTGGAGCTCACGAGACACGGAATTTTTTCTAAGTGCCAACGGCTCTTCCGAGCAAACGTGTCCGCTCCGGCTGGTTCCCCCGTCGGCCTCGAATGACGAAAAATGCCGGTCTCCGCCCGGAGCTCATGACAAACGAAAAATTTTCTAAGTGCCAACGGCACTAGCGAGCGAATGTGTCCGCTCGGCGCTGGTTCCCGGGTCGGACCCGGAAGACGAAAAACGCCGCTCTCCGCCCGGAGCTCATGACAAACGAAAAATTTTCTAAGTGCCAACGGCACTAGCGAGCGAATGTGTCCGCTCGGCGCTGGTTCCCGGGTCGAACCCGGAAGACGAAAAACGCCGCTCTCCGCCCGGAGCTCATGACAAACGAAAAATTTTCTAAGTGCCAACGGCACTAGCGAGCGAATGTGTCCGCTCGGCGCTGGTTCCCGGGTCGAACCCGGAAGACGAAAAACGCCGCTCTCCGCCCGGAGCTCATGACAAACGAAAAATTTTCTAAGTGCCAACGGCACTAGCGAGCGAATGTGTCCGCTCGGCGCTGGTTCCCGGGTCGAACCCGGAAGACGAAAAACGCCGCTCTCCGCCCGGAGCTCATTACAAACGAAAAATTTTCTAAGTGCCAACGGCACTAGCGAGCGAATGTGTCCGCTCGGCGCTGGTTCCCGGGTCGAACCCGGAAGACGAAAAACGCCGCTCTCCGCCCGGAGCTCATGACAAACGAAAAATTTTCTAAGTGCCAACGGCACTAGCGAGCGAATGTGTCCGCTCGGCGCTGGTTCCCGGGTCGAACCCGGAAGACGAAAAACGCCGCTCTCCGCCCGGAGCTCATGACAAACGAAAAATTTTCTAAGTGCCAACGGCACTAGCGAGCGAATGTGTCCGCTCGGCGCTGGTTCCCGGGTCGAACCCGGAAGACAAAAAACGCCGGTCTCCGCCCGGAGCTCATGACAAACGAAAAATTTTCTAAGTGCCAACGGCACTAGCGAGCGAATGTGTCCGCTCGGCGCTGGTTCCCGGGTCGAACCCGGAAGACGAAAAACGCCGCTCTCCGCCCGGAGCTCATGACAAACGAAAAATTTTCTAAGTGCCAACGGCACTTGCGAGCGAATGTGTCCGCTCGGCGCTGGTTCCCGGGTCGGACCCGGAAGACGAAAAACGCCGGTCTCCGCCCGGAGCTCATGACAAACGAAAAATTTTCTAAGTGCCAACGGCACTAGCGAGCGAATGTGTCCGCTCGGCGCTGGTTCCCGGGTCGGACCCGGAAGACGAAAAACGCCGGTCCTCGCCTGGAGGTCCCAGCAAAATCGGCGAAAAAACGACTAAGTGTCAACTTTCGAAAAAACGACTAAGTGCCCACGGCTCTGCGGGGCTTGTGAGTCCGCCCCGCGCCGGTTCGGTGGTCGGCCTCAAAAAGCAAAAAATCAGCCTCTCTCCCTGGAGCTCACCTCGAGGTACCAGGGGGTGAGGTACCCGGGCTAAGGTGCAGTACCTTTTTTGGTCTTCAGGTGCGCCAGAGTACAATGAAATGGTCCCAGTAGTCAGTGTACTCATCGACTTTCCCCCCGTTTTCCAAAGCACCTCGTTTACGAGTATGGAGGAGATGGTGCTGGTCTCCCCACGGCGTCGGACACGCCGTCCTCGACAGCACAAGGTCGGATAGAAGACCTGGAAAGCGCCGTGGCACGCGCTGGAGGTGGGCACTTTGGCGAAAAAACGACTAAGTGTCAACTTTCGAAAAAACGACTAAGTGTCAACTTTCGAAAAAACGGCTAAGTGTCAACTTTCGAAAAAACGACTAAGTGTCACCTCTCTGAAAAAATGGCAAAGTGTCGCCTCTCTGAAATTTTTCTAAGTGCCCACGGCTCTGCGGGCTCGTGCATCCGAGCCGCGCCGGTTCTGCAACCGGCCTAGAATGACGAAAAATAACGGTCTCCTCCTGGAGCTCACAGCCAATTGTGGCGAAAAAGTGGCAAAGTGCCCACGGCCCTGCCGAGCTTTGGCGTCCGCTCAGCGCCGGTGCCGCAGTCGGCCTCGAATGACGAAAAATGACGGTCTCCTCCTGGAGCTCACAGCCAACTTGGCAAAAAGTTTCTAAGTGCCCACGGCCCTGCCGAGCTTTGGCGTCCGCCCAGCGCCGGTTCCGCAGTCGGCCTCGAATGACGAAAAATAACGGTCTCCTCCTGGAGCTCACAGCCAACTTGGCAAAAAGTTTCTAAGTGCCCACGGCCCTGCCGAGCTTTGGCGTCCGCCCAGCGCCGGTTCCGCAGTCGGCCTCGAATGACGAAAAATAACGGTCTCCTCCTGGAGCTCACAGCCAACTTGGCAAAAAGTTTCTAAGTGCCCACGGCCCTGCCGAGCTTTGGCGTCCGCTCAGCGCCGGTGCCGCAGTCGGCCTCGAATGACGAAAAATGACGGTCTCCTCCTGGAGCTCACAGCCAACTTGGCAAAAAGTTTCTAAGTGCCCACGGCCCTGCCGAGCTTTGGCATCCGCCCAGCGCCGGTTCCGCAGTCGGCCTCGAATGACGAAAAATAACGGTCTCCTCCTGGAGCTCACAGCCAACTTGGCAAAAAGTTTCTAAGTGCCCACGGCCCTGCCGAGCTTTGGCGTCCGCCCAGCGCCGGTTCCGCAGTCGGCCTCGAATGACGAAAAATAACGGTCTCCTCCTGGAGCTCACAGCCAACTTGGCAAAAAGTTTCTAAGTGCCCACGGCCCTGCCGAGCTTTGGCATCCGCCCAGCGCCGGTTCCGCAGTCGGCCTCGAATGACGAAAAATGACGGTCTCCTCCTGGAGCTCACAGCCAACTTGGCAAAAAGTTTCTAAGTGCCCACGGCCCTGCCGAGCTTTGGCGTCCGCCCAGCGCCGGTTCCGCAGTCGGCCTCGAATGACGAAAAATAACGGTCTCCTCCTGGAGCTCACAGCCAACTTGGCAAAAAGTTTCTAAGTGCCCACGGCCCTGCCGAGCTTTGGCGTCCGCTCAGCGCCGGTGCCGCAGTCGGCCTCGAATGACGAAAAATGACGGTCTCCTCCTGGAGCTCACAGCCAACTTGGCAAAAAGTTTCTAAGTGCCCACGGCCCTGCCGAGCTTTGGCGTCCGCCCAGCGCCGGTTCCGCAGTCGGCCTCGAATGACGAAAAATAACGGTCTCCTCCTGGAGCTCACAGCCAACTTGGCAAAAAGTTTCTAAGTGCCCACGGCCCTGCCGAGCTTTGGCGTCCGCCCAGCGCCGGTTCCGCAGTCGGCCTCGAATGACAAAAAATAACGGTCTCCTCCTGGAGCTCACAGCCAACTTGGCAAAAAGTTTCTAAGTGCCCACGGCCCTGCCGAGCTTTGGCGTCCGCCCAGCGCCGGTTCCGCAGTCGGCCTCGAATGACGAAAAATAACGGTCTCCTCCTGGAGCTCACAGCCAACTTGGCAAAAAGTTTCTAAGTGCCCACGGCCCTGCCGAGCTTTGGCGTCCGCCCAGCGCCGGTTCCGCAGTCGGCCTCGAATGACGAAAAATAACGGTCTCCTCCTGGAGCTCACAGCCAACTTGGCAAAAAGTTTCTAAGTGCCCACGGCCCTGCCGAGCTTTGGCGTCCGCCCAGCGCCGGTTCCGCAGTCGGCCTCGAATGACGAAAAATAACGGTCTCCTCCTGGAGCTCACAGCCAACTTGGCAAAAAGTTTCTAAGTGTCACATCTCTGAAAAAACGGCTAAGTGTCGACTTTCGAAAAAACGGCAAAGTGTCACATCTCTGAAAAAACGGCTAAGTGTCGACTTTCGAAAAAACGGCTAAGTGTCAACTTTCGAAAAAACGGCTAAGTGTCGCCTCTCTGAAAAAACGGCAAAGTGTCAACTTTCGAAAAAACGACAGAGTGTCGCCTCTCTGAAAAAACGACTAAGTGTCGACTCTGAGAAAATGGCAAAGTGCCCACGGCTCTGCGGGCTCGTGCATCCGACCCGCGCCGGTTCCCCAGCCGGCCTGAAATAAGGCAAAACCAGCCTCTCCGCCTGGAGCTCAGAGCCAACTTGGCGAATATTTTCTAAGTGCCCACGGCTCTGCGTGGCTACGGCGTCTGCCCAGCGCCGGTTCCTGGGTCGAACCCCGAGGACGAGGAATGCCGGTCTCCGCCTGGAGGTCCCAGCTTAATCGGCGAAAATTTTCTAAGTGCCCACGGCTCTGCCGGGCTCGTGCATCCGACCCGCGCCGGTTCCCCAGCCGGCCTGAAATAAGGCAAAACCAGGCTCTCCCCCTGGAGCTCAGAGCCAATTGTGGCGAAAAAACGACTAAGTGTCAACTTTCGAAAAAACGACTAAGTGTCAACTTTCCAAAAAAACGGCTAAGTGTCGACTTTCGAAAAAACGGCTAAGTGTCAACTTTCGAAAAAACGACTAAGTGTCGCCTCTGAAAAAACGACTAAGTGTCGCCTCTCTGAAAAAACGACTAAGTGCCCACGGCTCTGGGGGGCTTGTGAGTCCGCCCCGCGCCGGTTCGGCGGTCGGCCTCAAAAAGCGAAAAATCAGCCTCTCTCCCTGGAGCTCACCAAAAATTTGTCGAAATTTTTCTAAGTTCTCCTCGAGGTACCAGGGGGTGAGGTACCCGGGCTAAGGTGCAGTACCTTTTTTGGTCTTCAGGTGCGCCAGAGTACAATGAAATGGTCCCAGTAGTCAGTGTACTCATCGACTTTCCCCCCGTTTTCCAAAGCACCCCGTTTACGAGTATGGAGGAGATGGTGCTGGTCTCCCCACGGCGTCGGACACGCCGTCCTCGACAGCACAAGGTCGGATAGAAGACCTGAAAAGCGCCGTGGCACGCGCTGGAGGTGTCACTGTGGCGAAAAAGTGACTAAGTGTCAACTTTCGAAAAAACGGCTAAGTGTCAACTTTCGAAAAAACGGCTAAGTGTCAACTTTCGAAAAAACGGCTAAGTGTCAACTTTCGAAAAAACGACTAAGTGTCGCCTCTCTGAAAAAACGGCAAAGTGTCAACTTTCGAAAAAACGACTAAGTGTCAACTTTCGAAAAAACGACTAAGTGTCACCTCTCTGAAAAAATGGCAAAGTGTCAACTGCGAATGTGGTGGTGCATGGAAGGAAGTGGAGGACGGCCGCCTCCTTAAACACAGGCCGAAGAGGAGCGTCAGGGCCGGCTCCTTAAACACGGACCGAGTGTCGCCCTTAACACAGACCAAGCGGAGGACGGCCGCCTCCCTAAATACAGGCCGAACCGGAGCGCGAGGGCCGCTCCTTAAACACGGACCGAGTGTCGCCCTTAACACAGACCAAGGGGAGGACGGCCGCCTCCTTAAACACAGGCCGGAGAGGAGCGTCAGGGCCAGGCTCCTCAAACATGGACCGAGTGTCGCCCTTAACACAGACCAAGGGGAGGACGGCCGCCTCCTTAAACACAGGCCGGAGAGGAGCGTCAGGGCCAGGCTCCTCAAACATGGACAGAGTGTCGCCCTTAACACAGACCAAGGGGAGGACGGCCGCCTCCTTAAACACAGGCCGGAGAGGAGCGTCAGGGCCAGGCTCCTCAAACATGGACCGAGTGTCGCCCTTAACACAGACCAAGGGGAGGACGGCCGCCTCCTTAAACACAGGCCGGAGAGGAGCGTCAGGGCCAGGCTCCTCAAACATGGACAGAGTGTCGCCCTTAACACAGACCAAGGGGAGGACGGCCGCCTCCTTAAACACAGGCCGGAGAGGAGCGTCAGGGCCAGGCTCCTCAAACATGGACCGAGTGTCGCCCTTAACACAGACCAAGGGGAGGACGGCCGCCTCCTTAAACACAGGCCGGAGAGGAGCGTCAGGGCCAGGCTCCTCAAACATGGACCGAGTGTCGCCCTTAACACAGACCAAGCGGAGGACGGCCGCCTCCCTAAATACAGGCCGAACCGGAGCGCGAGTGTCGCTCCTTAAACACGGACCGAGTGGAGGACGGCCGCCTCCTTAAACACAGGCCGAACAAAATGACACAAAGTGTCAACTGCGAATGTTGTCCATCCAAGGAAGGAGCGTGATGCCCGGCCGGCTCCTTAAACACAGGCCGAGAGTCGCCCCGGACGGTCCGCCTCGCGGCGCCCGTCTGCTCGGATAAAATGACACAAAGTGTCAACTACGAATGTTGTCCATCCAAGGAGGGAGCGTGATGCCCGGCCGGCTCCGAAAACACAGGCCGAGAGTCGCCCCGGACGGTCCGCCTCGCGGCGCCCGTCTGCTCGGATAAAATGACACAAAGTGTCAACTGCGAATGTTGTCCATCCAAGGAAGGAGCGTGATGCCCGGCCGGCTCCTTAAACACAGGCCGAGAGTCGCCCCGGACGGTCCGCCTCGCGGCGCCCGCCCGCTCGGATAAAATGACACAAAGTGTCAACTACGAATGTTGTCCATCCAAGGAGGGAGCGTGATGCCCGGCCGGCTCCGAAAACACAGGCCGAGAGTCGCCCCGGACGGTCCGCCTCGCGGCGCCCGTCTGCTCGGATAAAATGACACAAAGTGTCAACTGCGAATGTTGTCCATCCAAGGAAGGAGCGTGATGCCCGGCCGGCTCCTTAAACACAGGCCGAGAGTCGCCCCGGACGGTCCGCCTCGCGGCGCCCGCCCGCTCGGATAAAATGACACAAAGTGTCAACTACGAATGTTGTCCATCCAAGGAAGGAGCGTGATGCCCGGCCGGCTCCTTAAACACAGGCCGAGAGTCGCCCCGGACGGTCGCCTCGCGGCGCCCGTCTGCTCGGATAAAATGACACAAAGTGTCAACTACGAATGTTGTCCATCCAAGGAGGGAGCGTGATGCCCGGCCGGCTCCGAAAACACAGGCCGAGAGTCGCCCCGGACGGTCCGCCTCGCGGCGCCCGTCTGCTCGGATAAAATGACACAAAGTGTCAACTGCGAATGTTGTCCATCCAAGGAAGGAGCGTGATGCCCGGCCGGCTCCTTAAACACAGGCCGAGAGTCGCCCCGGACGGTCCGCCTCGCGGCGCCCGTCTGCTCGGATAAAATGACACAAAGTGTCAACTACGAATGTTGTCCATCCAAGGAGGGAGCGTGATGCCCGGCCGGCTCCGAAAACACAGGCCGAGAGTCGCCCCGGACGGTCCGCCTCGCGGCGCCCGTCTGCTCGGATAAAATGACACAAAGTGTCAACTGCGAATGTTGTCCATCCAAGGAAGGAGCGTGATGCCCGGCCGGCTCCTTAAATACAGGCCGAGAGTCGCCCCGGACGGTCCGCCTCGCGGCGCCCGCCCGCTCGGATAAAATGACACAAAGTGTCAACTACGAATGTTGTCCATCCAAGGAAGGAGCGTGATGCCCGGCCGGCTCCTTAAACACAGGCCGAGAGTCGCCCCGGACGGTCGCCTCGCGGCGCCCGTCTGCTCGGATAAAATGACACAAAGTGTCAACTACGAATGTTGTCCATCCAAGGAGGGAGCGTGATGCCCGGCCGGCTCCGAAAACACAGGCCGAGAGTCGCCCCGGACGGTCCGCCTCGCGGCGCCCGTCTGCTCGGATAAAATGACACAAAGTGTCAACTGCGAATGTTGTCCATCCAAGGAAGGAGCGTGATGCCCGGCCGGCTCCTTAAACACAGGCCGAGAGTCGCCCCGGACGGTCGCCTCGCGGCGCCCGTCTGCTCGGATAAAATGACACAAAGTGTCAACTACGAATGTTGTCCATCCAAGGAGGGAGCGTGATGCCCGGCCGGCTCCGAAAACACAGGCCGAGAGTCGCCCCGGACGGTCCGCCTCGCGGCGCCCGTCTGCTCGGATAAAATGACACAAAGTGTCAACTGCGAATGTTGTCCATCCAAGGAAGGAGCGTGATGCCCGGCCGGCTCCTTAAACACAGGCCGAGAGTCGCCCCGGACGGTCCGCCTCGCGGCGCCCGTCTGCTCGGATAAAATGACACAAAGTGTCAACTACGAATGTTGTCCATCCAAGGAGGGAGCGTGATGCCCGGCCGGCTCCGAAAACACAGGCCGAGAGTCGCCCCGGACGGTCCGCCTCGCGGCGCCCGTCTGCTCGGATAAAATGACACAAAGTGTCAACTGCGAATGTTGTCCATCCAAGGAAGGAGCGTGATGCCCGGCCGGCTCCTTAAACACAGGCCGAGAGTCGCCCCGGACGGTCCGCCTCGCGGCGCCCGTCTGCTCGGATAAAATGACACAAAGTGTCAACTACGAATGTTGTCCATCCAAGGAGGGAGCGTGATGCCCGGCCGGCTCCGAAAACACAGGCCGAGAGTCGCCCCGGACGGTCCGCCTCGCGGCGCCCGTCTGCTCGGATAAAATGACACAAAGTGTCAACTGCGAATGTTGTCCATCCAAGGAAGGAGCGTGATGCCCGGCCGGCTCCTTAAATACAGGCCGAGAGTCGCCCCGGACGGTCCGCCTCGCGGCGCCCGCCCGCTCGGATAAAATGACACAAA
>NW_028232126.1:135000-152500 GCF_054491065.1 Syngnathus leptorhynchus | reverse complement strand
AGCACCAGAGCTCCATAGCTCCATAGCACCAGAGCTCCATAGCACCAGAGCTCCATAGCTCCATAGCACCAGAGCTCCATAGCTCCATAGCACCAGAGCTCCATAGCTCCATAGCACCAGAGCTCCATAGCTCCATAGCTCCATAGCACCAGAGCTCCATAGCTCCATAGCACCAGAGCTCCATAGCTCCATAGCACCAGAGCTCCATAGCTCCATAGCACCAGAGCTCCATAGCTCCATAGCACCAGAGCTCCATAGCTCCATAGCACCAGAGCTCCATAGCTCCATAGCTCCAGGGCTCCATAGCTCCAGGGCTCCATAGCTCCATAGCTCCAGGGCTCCATAGCTCCATACCTCCAGAGCTCCATAGCTCCAGCCTGGGTGGCTGGTGGCTCCATAGCTCCATACTTCCATAGCTCCAGTCAGAGAGTTGGCGAAAATTGCACTAAGTGCGAAAGCCCATTCATTTACAACGGCGTGTCCGCCAGGCGGCGACATTTCCCCGTTACCGGTGGCTGCGTGGCGGGTGAGTGACAGAGCTTATCCGAGCGGCTGGAACTCTGCGCCGGCGTGGTCGAGCGTGAGGCCCCGGCCCTTTGGCTGCCTGGTACCTAAAACACTTCCATTGATCCAGCCACGGAGGGTGCTGGCTGGTGGCTCCATAGCTCCATAGCTCCATAGCACCAGAGCTCCATAGCTCCATAGCACCAGAGCTCCATAGCTCCATAGCACCAGAGCTCCATAGCTCCATAGCACCAGAGCTCCATAGCTCCATAGCACCAGAGCTACATAGCTCCATAGCACCAGAGCTCCATAGCTCCATAGCACCAGAGCTCCATAGCTCCATAGCACCAGAGCTCCATAGCTCCATAGCTCCAGGGCTCCATAGCTCCAGGGCTCCATAGCTCCATAGCTCCAGGGCTCCATAGCTCCATACCTCCAGAGCTCCATAGCTCCAGCCTGGGTGGCTGGTGGCTCCATAGCTCCATACTTCCATAGCTCCAGTCAGAGAGTTGGCGAAAATTGCACTAAGTGCGAAAGCCCATTCATTTACAAGGGCGTGTCCGCCAGGCGGCGACATTTCCCCGTTACCGGTGGCTGCGCGGCGGGTGAGTGACAGAGCTTATCCGAGCGGCTGGAACTCTGCGCCGGCGTGGTCGAGCGTGAGGCCTCGGCCCTTTGGCTGCCTGGTACCTAAAACACTTCCATTGATCCAGCCACGGAGGGTGCTGGCTGGTGGCTCCATACCTCCATACCTCCAGAGCTCCATAGCACCAGAGCTCCATAGCTCCATAGCACCAGAGCTCCATAGCACCAGAGCTCCATAGCTCCATAGCACCAGAGCTCCATAGCTCCATAGCACCAGAGCTCCATAGCTCCATAGCACCAGAGCTCCATAGCACCAGAGCTCCATAGCTCCATAGCACCAGAGCTCCATAGCTCCATAGCACCAGAGCTCCATAGCTCCATAGCACCAGAGCTCCATAGCTCCATAGCACCATAGCTCCATAGCTCCATAGCTCCAGGGCTCCATAGCTCCATAGCTCCAGGGCTCCATAGCTCCAGGGCTCCAGGGCTCCATAGCTCCATAGCTCCATAGCTCCATAGCTCCATACTTCCATAGCACCAGAGCTCCATACCTCCAGAGCTCCATAGCTCCAGCCTGGGTGGCTGGTGGCTCCATAGCTCCATACTTCCATAGCTCCAGTCAGAGAGTTGGCGAAAATTGCACTAAGTGCGAAAGCCCATTCATTTACAAGGGCGTGTCCGCCAGGCGGCGACATTTCCCCGTTACCGGTGGCTGCGCGGCGGGTGAGTGACAGAGCTTATCCGAGCGGCTGGAACTCTGCGCCGGCGTGGTCGAGCGTGAGGCCTCGGCCCTTTGGCTGCCTGGTACCTAAAACACTTCCATTGATCCAGCCACGGAGGGTGCTGGCTGGTGGCTCCATACCTCCATAGCTCCATAGCACCAGAGCTCCATAGCTCCATAGCACCAGAGCTCCATGGCTTCAGAGCTCCATAGCACCATAGCTCCATACCTCCAGAGCTCCAGGGCTCCATAGCTCCATACCTCCAGAGCTCCATACCTCCAGAGCTCCATACCTCCAGAGCTCCATAGCTCCAGAGCTCCATAGCACCAGAGCTCCATAGCTCCATAGCACCAGAGCTCCATAGCACCAGAGCTCCATAGCACCAGAGCTCCATAGCTCCATAGCACCAGAGCTCCATAGCTCCATAGCACCAGAGCTCCATAGCTCCATAGCACCAGAGCTCCATAGCTCCATAGCACCAGAGCTCCATAGCTCCATAGCACCAGAGCTCCATAGCTCCATAGCTCCAGGGCTCCATAGCTCCATAGCTCCAGGGCTCCATAGCTCCAGGGCTCCAGGGCTCCATAGCTCCAGGGCTCCATAGCTCCAGGGCTCCAGGGCTCCATAGCTCCATACCTCCAGAGCTCCATAGCACCAGAGCTCCATGGCTCCATAGCTCCAGCCTGGGTGGCTGGTGGCTCCATAGCTCCATACTTCCATAGCTCCAGTCAGAGAGTTGGCGAAAATTGCACTAAGTGCGAAAGCCCATTCATTTACAAGGGCGTGTCCACAAGGCGGCGACATTTCCCCGTTACCGGTGGCTGCGCGGCAGGAGAGTGACAGAGCTTATCCGAGCGGCTGGAACTCTGCGCCGGCGTGGTCGAACGGCTGGCCTCGGTAGTTGAGGTACCAGGGGTGGGCCGGGGAGCTCCAGGCGGGTCTTGTGAGAGAGTGAAGCCGAGCGGCTGGAACTCTCGGCCGGCGTGGTCGAGCGGCTGGCCTCGGTAGTTGAGGTACCAGGGGTGGGCCGGGGAGCTCCAGGCGGGTCTTGTGAGAGAGTGAAGCCGAGCGGCTGGAACTCTCGGCCGGCCTGGTCGAGCGGCTGGCCTCGGTAGTTGAGGTACCAGGGGTGGGCTGGGGAGCTCCAGGCGGGGCTTGTGAGAGAGTGAAGCCGAGCGGCTGGAACTCTGGGCCGGTGTGGTTGAGCCACGGAGGGTGCTGGCTGGTGGCTCCATAGCTCCATAGCTCCATAGCTCCATAGCTCCATACTTCCATAGCTCCATAGCTCCATACTTCCATAGCTCCAGACTTCCATAGCTCCATAGCTCCATACTTCCATAGCTCCATACATCCATAGCTCCATAGCTCCATACTTCCATAGCTCCATAGCTCCATAGCTCCATAGCCCCAGAGCTCCATAGCTCCATAGCTCCATAGCTCCATAGCTCCATAGCTCCAGAGCTCCAAACTTCCATAGCTCCAGAGCTCCAGCCTGGCTGGTGGCTCCATAGCTCCATACTTGCAGCCACGGAGCTGGCGAAAATTGCACTAAGTGCGAAAGCCCATTCATTTACAAGGGCGTGTCCACAAGGCGGCGACATTTCCCCGTTACCGGTGGCTGCTTAGCGGGAGAGTGGCAGAGCTTATCCGAGCGGCTGGAACTCTGCGCCGGCGTGGTCGAGCGGCTGGCCTCGGTAGTTGAGGTACCAGGGGCGGGCTGGGGAGCTCCAGGCGGGGCTTGTGAGAGAGTGAAGCCGAGCGGCTGGAACTCTGGGCCGGCCTGGTCGAGCGGCTGGCCTCGGTAGTTGAGGTACCAGGGGCGGGCTGGGGAGCTCCAGGCGGGGCTTGTGAGAGAGTGTAGCCGAGCGGCTGGAACTCTGGGCCGGCGTGGTTGAGCAGCATGCCCGCGGAGGTGGCTCTTCCATAGGCACGGAGGGTGCTGGAGCTCCACACTTCCCTAGGCACGGAGGGTGCTGGAGCTCCACACTTCCATAGGCAGGGAGGGTGCTGGAGCTCCACACTTCCATAGGCAGGGAGGGTGCTGGAGCTCCACACTTCCATAGGCAGGGAGGGTGCTGGAGCTCCACACTTCCATAGGCAGGGAGGGTGCTGGAGCTCCACACTTCCATAGGCAGGGAGGGTGCTGGAGCTCCACACTTCCATAGGCAGGGAGGGTGCTGGAGCTCCACACTTCCATAGGCAGGGAGGGTGCTGGAGCTCCACACTTCCATAGGCAGGGAGGGTGCTGGAGCTCCACACTTCCATAGGCAGGGAGGGTGCTGGAGCTCCACACTTCCATAGGCAGGGAGGGTGCTGGAGCTCCACACTTCCATAGGCAGGGAGGGTGCTGGAGCTCCACACTTCCATAGGCAGGGAGGGTGCTGGAGCTCCACACTTCCATAGGCAGGGAGGGTGCTGGAGCTCCACACTTCCATAGGCAGGGAGGGTGCTGGAGCTCCACACTTCCATAGGCAGGGAGGGTGCTGGAGCTCCACACTTCCATAGGCAGGGAGGGTGCTGGAGCTCCACACTTCCATAGGCAGGGAGGGTGCTGGAGCTCCACACTTCCATAGGCAGGGAGGGTGCTGGAGCTCCACACTTCCATAGGCAGGGAGGGTGCTGGAGCTCCACACTTCCATAGGCAGGGAGGGTGCTGGAGCTCCACACTTCCATAGGCAGGGAGGGTGCTGGAGCTCCACACTTCCATAGGCAGGGAGGGTGCTGGAGCTCCACACTTCCATAGGCAGGGAGGGTGCTGGAGCTCCACACTTCCATAGGCAGGGAGGGTGCTGGAGCTCCACACTTCCATAGGCAGGGAGGGTGCTGGAGCTCCACACTTCCATAGGCAGGGAGGGTGCTGGAGCTCCACACTTCCATAGGCAGGGAGGGTGCTGGAGCTCCACACTTCCATAGGCAGGGAGGGTGCTGGAGCTCCACACTTCCATAGGCAGGGAGGGTGCTGGAGCTCCACACTTCCATAGGCAGGGAGGGTGCTGGAGCTCCACACTTCCATAGGCAGGGAGGGTGCTGGAGCTCCACACTTCCATAGGCAGGGAGGGTGCTGGAGCTCCACACTTCCATAGGCAGGGAGGGTGCTGGAGCTCCACACTTCCATAGGCAGGGAGGGTGCTGGAGCTCCACACTTCCATAGGCAGGGAGGGTGCTGGAGCTCCACACTTCCATAGGCAGGGAGGGTGCTGGAGCTCCACACTTCCATAGGCAGGGAGGGTGCTGGAGCTCCACACTTCCATAGGCAGGGAGGGTGCTGGAGCTCCACACTTCCATAGGCAGGGAGGGTGCTGGAGCTCCACACTTCCATAGGCAGGGAGGGTGCTGGAGCTCCACACTTCCATAGGCAGGGAGGGTGCTGGAGCTCCACACTTCCATAGGCAGGGAGGGTGCTGGAGCTCCACACTTCCATAGGCAGGGAGGGTGCTGGAGCTCCACACTTCCATAGGCAGGGAGGGTGCTGGAGCTCCACACTTCCATAGGCAGGGAGGGTGCTGGAGCTCCACACTTCCATAGGCAGGGAGGGTGCTGGAGCTCCACACTTCCATAGGCAGGGAGGGTGCTGGAGCTCCACACTTCCATAGGCAGGGAGGGTGCTGGAGCTCCACACTTCCATAGGCAGGGAGGGTGCTGGAGCTCCACACTTCCATAGGCAGGGAGGGTGCTGGAGCTCCACACTTCCATAGGCAGGGAGGGTGCTGGAGCTCCACACTTCCATAGGCAGGGAGGGTGCTGGAGCTCCACACTTCCATAGGCAGGGAGGGTGCTGGAGCTCCACACTTCCATAGGCAGGGAGGGTGCTGGAGCTCCACACTTCCATAGGCAGGGAGGGTGCTGGAGCTCCACACTTCCATAGGCAGGGAGGGTGCTGGAGCTCCACACTTCCATAGGCAGGGAGGGTGCTGGAGCTCCACACTTCCATAGGCAGGGAGGGTGCTGGAGCTCCACACTTCCATAGGCAGGGAGGGTGCTGGAGCTCCACACTTCCATAGGCAGGGAGGGTGCTGGAGCTCCACACTTCCATAGGCAGGGAGGGTGCTGGAGCTCCACACTTCCATAGGCAGGGAGGGTGCTGGAGCTCCACACTTCCATAGGCAGGGAGGGTGCTGGAGCTCCACACTTCCATAGGCAGGGAGGGTGCTGGAGCTCCACACTTCCATAGGCAGGGAGGGTGCTGGAGCTCCACACTTCCATAGGCAGGGAGGGTGCTGGAGCTCCACACTTCCATAGGCAGGGAGGGTGCTGGAGCTCCACACTTCCATAGGCAGGGAGGGTGCTGGAGCTCCACACTTCCATAGGCAGGGAGGGTGCTGGAGCTCCACACTTCCATAGGCAGGGAGGGTGCTGGCACATCCACACTTCCAGCCACGGAGCATGCTGGCACTTCCACCTTGCTTGCTAAGTCGGCGTGATCTTGCCCAAAAAGTCCCTCCTCACCTCCAGCTGGAAGTGGAAAAAAATCCTCCACCTGCTTGGCCGAGGTTCTGGAAGCCAGCAGCTCGCAGAATGTTGCCAAAGTTTCACTGGAAGGAAAAGAAAAGAGAAGACCGAGTGCGCATTTCACCTACCGCCGAATGTCCACAAGAGGGAAGTGTCACTCCGTCGCAGAATCTGCGCCGACGCACTCGGCACCCTTCGAATTTATGGTGCCGGTGCGGGTGTTCTGGGTGCAAAAAGGCCGCCCAAGTGGTAGAAAAAAATCAGACTTCGTCTCTTAGGTCGAAATTAATGCCAAGTTTTGAAATGCGCTGGCAGGGGTGGACCAGGGCCCGTTAGAAGTGCTTAGCCGAGGTCCTGGAAGCCTAACCCGGCGTGATCTTGTGCAAAAAGCCGCTGCTGAGCTCCAGCTGGAAGTGTAAAAAGAACCGGGCTGGATCAAAAAAAGAACCGGGCGGCCCGTTAAAATTGCTTAGCCGAGGTCCTGGAACCCTAACCCGGCGTGATCTTGTGCAAAAAGCCGCTGCTGAGCTCCAGCTGGAAGTGGAAAAAGAACCGGGCTGGTTCAAAAAAAGAACCGGGCGACCCGTTAGAAGTGCTTAGCCGAGGTCCTGGAAGCCTAACCCGGCGTGATCTTGTGCAAAAAGCCGCTGCTGAGCTCCAGCTGGAAGTGGAAAAAGAACCGGGCTGGATCAAAAAAGAACCGGGCTGGATCAAAAAAGAACCGGGGGACCCGTTAAAATTGCTTAGCCGAGGTCCTGGAAGCCTAACCCGGCGTGATCTTGTGCAAAAAGCCGCTCCCGAGCTCCAGCTGGAAGTGTAAAAAGAACCGGGCTGGATAAAAAAAAGAACCGGGCTGGATCAAAAAAGAACCGGGCGACCCGTTAAAATTGCTTAGCCGAGGTCCTGGAAGCCTAACCCGGCGTGATCTTGTGCAAATAGCCGCTCCCGAGCTCCAGCTGGAAGTGTAAAAAGAACCAGGCTGGATAAAAAAAAGAACCGGGCTGGATCAAAAAAGAACCGGGCGACCCGTTAAAATTGCTTAGCCGAGGTCCTGGAAGCCTAACCCGGCGTGATCTTGTGCAAAAAGCCGCTCCCAAGCTCCAGCTGGAAGTGTAAAAAGAACCGGGCTGGATAAAAAAAGAACCGGGCTGGATCAAAAAAGAACCGGGCGACCCGTTAAAATTGCTTAGCCGAGGTCCTGGAAGCCTAACCCGGCGTGATCTTGTGCAAAAAGCCGCTCCCGAGCTCCAGCTGGAAGTGTAAAAAGAACCGGGCTGGATAAAAAAAGAACCGGGCTGGATCAAAAAAGAACCGGGGGACCCGTTAAAATTGCTTAGCCGAGGTCCTGGAAGCCTAACCCGGCGTGATCTTGTGCAAAAAGCCGCTCCCGAGCTCCAGCTGGAAGTGTAAAAAGAACCGGGCTGGATAAAAAAAAGAACCGGGCTGGATCAAAAAAGAACCGGGCGACCCGTTAAAATTGCTTAGCCGAGGTCCTGGAAGCCTAACCCGGCGTGATCTTGTGCAAATAGCCGCTCCCGAGCTCCAGCTGGAAGTGTAAAAAGAACCAGGCTGGATAAAAAAAAGAACCGGGCTGGATCAAAAAAGAACCGGGCGACCCGTTAAAATTGCTTAGCCGAGGTCCTGGAAGCCTAACCCGGCGTGATCTTGTGCAAAAAGCCGCTCCCGAGCTCCAGCTGGAAGTGTAAAAAGAACCAGGCTGGATAAAAAAAAGAACCGGGCTGGATCAAAAAAGAACCGGGCGACCCGTTAAAATTGCTTAGCCGAGGTCCTGGAAGCCTAACACGGCGTGTTCTTGTGCAAAAAGCCGCTCCCGAGCTCCAGCTGGAAGTGTAAAAAGAACCAGGCTGGATAAAAAAAAGAACCAGGCTGGATAAAAAAAAGAACCGGGCTGGATCAAAAAAGAACCGGGCGACCCGTTAAAATTGCTTAGCCGAGGTCCTGGAAGCCTAACACGGCGTGTTCTTGTGCAAAAAGCCGCTCCCGAGCTCCAGCTGGAAGTGTAAAAAGAACCAGGCTGGATAAAAAAAAGAACCGGGCTGGATCAAAAAAGAACCGGGCGACCCGTTAAAATTGCTTAGCTGAGGTCCTGGAAGCCTAACACGGCGTGATCTTGTGCAAAAAGCCGCTCCCGAGCTCCAGCTGGAAGTGTAAAAAGAACCGGGCTGGATAAAAAAAAAGAACCGGGCTGGTTCAAAAAAGAACCGGGCAACCCGTTAAAATTGCTTAGCCGAGGTCCTGGAAGCCTAACCCGGCGTGATCTTGCCCGAAAGTCGGCCTCTATACTTCCATTTTAGGTACCAGGGGCTATTAGTGTACTTGGTCCCACTAGTCAGTGTACTCATCCAGTTACCCCCCGTTTTCCAAAACACCATCGGCACGTATAAGGGGGGGACTCTTGAGAGAGATGAGGTATATGGCAGCGCAACACCAATCCGCTCCGCGCTGGTTCCCATGTCGGCTACGGATGAATAAAACCAGCCTGTCCCCCCTGGAGCTCACGAGACACGGAATTTTTTCTAAGTGCCAACGGCTCTTCCGAGCAAACGTGTCCGCTCCGGCTGGTTCCCCCGTCGGCCTCGAATGACGAAAAATGCCGGTCTCCGCCCGGAGCTCATGACAAACGAAAAATTTTCTAAGTGCCAACGGCACTAGCGAGCGAATGTGTCCGCTCGGCGCTGGTTCCCGGGTCGGACCCGGAAGACGAAAAACGCCGCTCTCCGCCCGGAGCTCATGACAAACGAAAAATTTTCTAAGTGCCAACGGCACTAGCGAGCGAATGTGTCCGCTCGGCGCTGGTTCCCGGGTCGAACCCGGAAGACGAAAAACGCCGCTCTCCGCCCGGAGCTCATGACAAACGAAAAATTTTCTAAGTGCCAACGGCACTAGCGAGCGAATGTGTCCGCTCGGCGCTGGTTCCCGGGTCGAACCCGGAAGACGAAAAACGCCGCTCTCCGCCCGGAGCTCATGACAAACGAAAAATTTTCTAAGTGCCAACGGCACTAGCGAGCGAATGTGTCCGCTCGGCGCTGGTTCCCGGGTCGAACCCGGAAGACGAAAAACGCCGCTCTCCGCCCGGAGCTCATTACAAACGAAAAATTTTCTAAGTGCCAACGGCACTAGCGAGCGAATGTGTCCGCTCGGCGCTGGTTCCCGGGTCGAACCCGGAAGACGAAAAACGCCGCTCTCCGCCCGGAGCTCATGACAAACGAAAAATTTTCTAAGTGCCAACGGCACTAGCGAGCGAATGTGTCCGCTCGGCGCTGGTTCCCGGGTCGAACCCGGAAGACGAAAAACGCCGCTCTCCGCCCGGAGCTCATGACAAACGAAAAATTTTCTAAGTGCCAACGGCACTAGCGAGCGAATGTGTCCGCTCGGCGCTGGTTCCCGGGTCGAACCCGGAAGACAAAAAACGCCGGTCTCCGCCCGGAGCTCATGACAAACGAAAAATTTTCTAAGTGCCAACGGCACTAGCGAGCGAATGTGTCCGCTCGGCGCTGGTTCCCGGGTCGAACCCGGAAGACGAAAAACGCCGCTCTCCGCCCGGAGCTCATGACAAACGAAAAATTTTCTAAGTGCCAACGGCACTTGCGAGCGAATGTGTCCGCTCGGCGCTGGTTCCCGGGTCGGACCCGGAAGACGAAAAACGCCGGTCTCCGCCCGGAGCTCATGACAAACGAAAAATTTTCTAAGTGCCAACGGCACTAGCGAGCGAATGTGTCCGCTCGGCGCTGGTTCCCGGGTCGGACCCGGAAGACGAAAAACGCCGGTCCTCGCCTGGAGGTCCCAGCAAAATCGGCGAAAAAACGACTAAGTGTCAACTTTCGAAAAAACGACTAAGTGCCCACGGCTCTGCGGGGCTTGTGAGTCCGCCCCGCGCCGGTTCGGTGGTCGGCCTCAAAAAGCAAAAAATCAGCCTCTCTCCCTGGAGCTCACCTCGAGGTACCAGGGGGTGAGGTACCCGGGCTAAGGTGCAGTACCTTTTTTGGTCTTCAGGTGCGCCAGAGTACAATGAAATGGTCCCAGTAGTCAGTGTACTCATCGACTTTCCCCCCGTTTTCCAAAGCACCTCGTTTACGAGTATGGAGGAGATGGTGCTGGTCTCCCCACGGCGTCGGACACGCCGTCCTCGACAGCACAAGGTCGGATAGAAGACCTGGAAAGCGCCGTGGCACGCGCTGGAGGTGGGCACTTTGGCGAAAAAACGACTAAGTGTCAACTTTCGAAAAAACGACTAAGTGTCAACTTTCGAAAAAACGGCTAAGTGTCAACTTTCGAAAAAACGACTAAGTGTCACCTCTCTGAAAAAATGGCAAAGTGTCGCCTCTCTGAAATTTTTCTAAGTGCCCACGGCTCTGCGGGCTCGTGCATCCGAGCCGCGCCGGTTCTGCACCTGGAGCTCACAGCCAATTGTGGCGAAAAAGTGGCAAAGTGCCCACGGCCCTGCCGAGCTTTGGCGTCCGCTCAGCGCCGGTGCCGCAGTCGGCCTCGAATGACGAAAAATGACGGTCTCCTCCTGGAGCTCACAGCCAACTTGGCAAAAAGTTTCTAAGTGCCCACGGCCCTGCCGAGCTTTGGCGTCCGCCCAGCGCCGGTTCCGCAGTCGGCCTCGAATGACGAAAAATAACGGTCTCCTCCTGGAGCTCACAGCCAACTTGGCAAAAAGTTTCTAAGTGCCCACGGCCCTGCCGAGCTTTGGCGTCCGCTCAGCGCCGGTGCCGCAGTCGGCCTCGAATGACGAAAAATGACGGTCTCCTCCTGGAGCTCACAGCCAACTTGGCAAAAAGTTTCTAAGTGCCCACGGCCCTGCCGAGCTTTGGCGTCCGCCCAGCGCCGGTTCCGCAGTCGGCCTCGAATGACGAAAAATAACGGTCTCCTCCTGGAGCTCACAGCCAACTTGGCAAAAAGTTTCTAAGTGCCCACGGCCCTGCCGAACTTTGGCGTCCGCTCAGCGCCGGTTCCGCAGTCGGCCTCGAATGACGAAAAATAACGGTCTCCTCCTGGAGCTCACAGCCAACTTGGCAAAAAGTTTCTAAGTGCCCACGGCCCTGCCGAACTTTGGCGTCCGCTCAGCGCCGGTTCCGCAGTCGGCCTCGAATGACGAAAAATAACGGTCTCCTCCTGGAGCTCACAGCCAACTTGGCAAAAAGTTTCTAAGTGCCCACGGCCCTGCCGAGCTTTGGCGTCCGCCCAGCGCCGGTTCCGCAGTCGGCCTCGAATGACGAAAAATAACGGTCTCCTCCTGGAGCTCACAGCCAACTTGGCAAAAAGTTTCTAAGTGCCCACGGCCCTGCCGAGCTTTGGCGTCCGCCCAGCGCCGGTTCCGCAGTCGGCCTCGAATGACGAAAAATAACGGTCTCCTCCTGGAGCTCACAGCCAACTTGGCAAAAAGTTTCTAAGTGCCCACGGCCCTGCCGAGCTTTGGCGTCCGCCCAGCGCCGGTTCCGCAGTCGGCCTCGAATGACGAAAAATAACGGTCTCCTCCTGGAGCTCACAGCCAACTTGGCAAAAAGTTTCTAAGTGCCCACGGCCCTGCCGAGCTTTGGCGTCCGCTCAGCGCCGGTGCCGCAGTCGGCCTCGAATGACGAAAAATGACGGTCTCCTCCTGGAGCTCACAGCCAACTTGGCAAAAAGTTTCTAAGTGCCCACGGCCCTGCCGAGCTTTGGCGTCCGCCCAGCGCCGGTTCCGCAGTCGGCCTCGAATGACGAAAAATAACGGTCTCCTCCTGGAGCTCACAGCCAACTTGGCAAAAAGTTTCTAAGTGTCACATCTCTGAAAAAACGGCTAAGTGTCGACTTTCGAAAAAACGGCAAAGTGTCACATCTCTGAAAAAACGGCTAAGTGTCGACTTTCGAAAAAACGGCTAAGTGTCAACTTTCGAAAAAACGGCTAAGTGTCGCCTCTCTGAAAAAACGGCAAAGTGTCAACTTTCGAAAAAACGACAGAGTGTCGCCTCTCTGAAAAAACGACTAAGTGTCGACTCTGAGAAAATGGCAAAGTGCCCACGGCTCTGCGGGCTCGTGCATCCGACCCGCGCCGGTTCCCCAGCCGGCCTGAAATAAGGCAAAACCAGCCTCTCCGCCTGGAGCTCAGAGCCAACTTGGCGAATATTTTCTAAGTGCCCACGGCTCTGCGTGGCTACGGCGTCTGCCCAGCGCCGGTTCCTGGGTCGAACCCCGAGGACGAGGAATGCCGGTCTCCGCCTGGAGGTCCCAGCTTAATCGGCGAAAATTTTCTAAGTGCCCACGGCTCTGCCGGGCTCGTGCATCCGACCCGCGCCGGTTCCCCAGCCGGCCTGAAATAAGGCAAAACCAGGCTCTCCCCCTGGAGCTCAGAGCCAATTGTGGCGAAAAAACGACTAAGTGTCAACTTTCGAAAAAACGACTAAGTGTCAACTTTCCAAAAAAACGGCTAAGTGTCGACTTTCGAAAAAACGGCTAAGTGTCAACTTTCGAAAAAACGACTAAGTGTCGCCTCTGAAAAAACGACTAAGTGTCGCCTCTCTGAAAAAACGACTAAGTGCCCACGGCTCTGGGGGGCTTGTGAGTCCGCCCCGCGCCGGTTCGGCGGTCGGCCTCAAAAAGCGAAAAATCAGCCTCTCTCCCTGGAGCTCACCAAAAATTTGTCGAAATTTTTCTAAGTTCTCCTCGAGGTACCAGGGGGTGAGGTACCCGGGCTAAGGTGCAGTACCTTTTTTGGTCTTCAGGTGCGCCAGAGTACAATGAAATGGTCCCAGTAGTCAGTGTACTCATCGACTTTCCCCCCGTTTTCCAAAGCACCCCGTTTACGAGTATGGAGGAGATGGTGCTGGTCTCCCCACGGCGTCGGACACGCCGTCCTCGACAGCACAAGGTCGGATAGAAGACCTGAAAAGCGCCGTGGCACGCGCTGGAGGTGTCACTGTGGCGAAAAAGTGACTAAGTGTCAACTTTCGAAAAAACGGCTAAGTGTCAACTTTCGAAAAAACGGCTAAGTGTCAACTTTCGAAAAAACGGCTAAGTGTCAACTTTCGAAAAAACGACTAAGTGTCGCCTCTCTGAAAAAACGGCAAAGTGTCAACTTTCGAAAAAACGACTAAGTGTCAACTTTCGAAAAAACGACTAAGTGTCACCTCTCTGAAAAAATGGCAAAGTGTCAACTGCGAATGTGGTGGTGCATGGAAGGAAGTGGAGGACGGCCGCCTCCTTAAACACAGGCCGGAGAGGAGCGTCAGGGCCAGGCTCCTCAAACATGGACCGAGTGTCGCCCTTAACACAGACCAAGGGGAGGACGGCCGCCTCCTTAAACACAGGCCGGAGAGGAGCGTCAGGGCCAGGCTCCTCAAACATGGACCGAGTGTCGCCCTTAACACAGACCAAGGGGAGGACGGCCGCCTCCTTAAACACAGGCCGGAGAGGAGCGTCAGGGCCAGGCTCCTCAAACATGGACCGAGTGTCGCCCTTAACACGGACCAAGGGGAGGACGGCCGCCTCCTTAAACACAGGCCGGAGAGGAGCGTCAGGGCCAGGCTCCTCAAACATGGACCGAGTGTCGCCCTTAACACGGACCAAGGGGAGGACGGCCGCCTCCTTAAACACAGGCCGGAGAGGAGCGTCAGGGCCAGGCTCCTCAAACATGGACCGAGTGTCGCCCTTAACACAGACCAAGGGGAGGACGGCCGCCTCCTTAAACACAGGCCGGAGAGGAGCGTCAGGGCCAGGCTCCTCAAACATGGACCGAGTGTCGCCCTTAACACGGACCAAGGGGAGGACGGCCGCCTCCTTAAACACAGGCCGGAGAGGAGCGTCAGGGCCAGGCTCCTCAAACATGGACCGAGTGTCGCCCTTAACACGGACCAAGGGGAGGACGGCCGCCTCCTTAAACACAGGCCGGAGAGGAGCGTCAGGGCCAGGCTCCTCAAACATGGACCGAGTGTCGCCCTTAACACAGACCAAGGGGAGGACGGCCGCCTCCTTAAACACAGGCCGGAGAGGAGCGTCAGGGCCAGGCTCCTCAAACATGGACCGAGTGTCGCCCTTAACACGGACCAAGGGGAGGACGGCCGCCTCCTTAAACACAGGCCGGAGAGGAGCGTCAGGGCCAGGCTCCTCAAACATGGACCGAGTGTCGCCCTTAACACGGACCAAGGGGAGGACGGCCGCCTCCTTAAACACAGGCCGGAGAGGAGCGTCAGGGCCAGGCTCCTCAAACATGGACAGAGTGTCGCCCTTAACACAGACCAAGCGGAGGACGGCCGCCTCCCTAAATACAGGCCGAACCGGAGCGCGAGTGTCGCTCCTTAAACACGGACCGAGTGGAGGACGGCCGCCTCCTTAAACACAGGCCGAACAAAATGACACAAAGTGTCAACTGCGAATGTTGTCCATCCAAGGAAGGAGCGTGATGCCCGGCCGGCTCCTTAAACACAGGCCGAGAGTCGCCCCGGACGGTCCGCCTCGCGGCGCCCGTCTGCTCGGATAAAATGACACAAAGTGTCAACTACGAATGTTGTCCATCCAAGGAGGGAGCGTGATGCCCGGCCGGCTCCGAAAACACAGGCCGAGAGTCGCCCCGGACGGTCCGCCTCGCGGCGCCCGTCTGCTCGGATAAAATGACACAAAGTGTCAACTGCGAATGTTGTCCATCCAAGGAAGGAGCGTGATGCCCGGCCGGCTCCTTAAACACAGGCCGAGAGTCGCCCCGGACGGTCCGCCTCGCTGCGCCCGCCCGCTCGGATAAAATGACACAAAGTGTCAACTACGAATGTTGTCCATCCAAGGAAGGAGCGTGATGCCCGGCCGGCTCCTTAAACACAGGCCGAGAGTCGCCCCGGACGGTCGCCTCGCGGCGCCCGTCTGCTCGGATAAAATGACACAAAGTGTCAACTACGAATGTTGTCCATCCAAGGAGGGAGCGTGATGCCCGGCCGGCTCCGAAAACACAGGCCGAGAGTCGCCCCGGACGGTCCGCCTCGCGGCGCCCGTCTGCTCGGATAAAATGACACAAAGTGTCAACTGCGAATGTTGTCCATCCAAGGAAGGAGCGTGATGCCCGGCCGGCTCCTTAAACACAGGCCGAGAGTCGCCCCGGACGGTCCGCCTCGCGGCGCCCGCCCGCTCGGATAAAATGACACAAAGTGTCAACTACGAATGTTGTCCATCCAAGGAAGGAGCGTGATGCCCGGCCGGCTCCTTAAACACAGGCCGAGAGTCGCCCCGGACGGTCGCCTCGCGGCGCCCGTCTGCTCGGATAAAATGACACAAAGTGTCAACTACGAATGTTGTCCATCCAAGGAGGGAGCGTGATGCCCGGCCGGCTCCGAAAACACAGGCCGAGAGTCGCCCCGGACGGTCCGCCTCGCGGCGCCCGTCTGCTCGGATAAAATGACACAAAGTGTCAACTACGAATGTTGTCCATCCAAGGAGGGAGCGTGAGGCCCGGCCGGCTCCGAAAACACAGGCCGAGAGTCGCCCCGGACGGTCCGCCTCGCGGCGCCCGTCTGCTCGGATAAAATGACACAAAGTGTCAACTACGAATGTTGTCCATCCAAGGAGGGAGCGTGATGCCCGGCCGGCTCCGAAAACACAGGCCGAGAGTCGCCCCGGACGGTCCGCCTCTCGAGGCGCCCGCCCGCTCGGATAAAATGACACAAAGTGTCAACTACGAATGTTGTCCATCCAAGGAGGGAGCGTGATGCCCGGCCGGCTCCGAAAACACAGGCCGAGATTCGACCCCGGACGGGCCGTCTTCTCCCGGCGCCCGCCCGCGTACGCCCCCCATCCCCGGTCGCCCGTCTGCTCCCGGCGGGCCTCCGAGTACCCCCTCACCCAACTGACCGACTGGCACTCATGACCCGCCTTGGTAGGGCCTCCATCGGCCTCGGCTCGTCCGACGTCGGGTGGACGGTTCCTACCCACTGCGGGTCGCACTCTAGCGCCCCGGCCGCCGCGTGAGCGTGCGCTCCCCGCGCCGCCCCGCAGGCCCCGGCGCGACCGTACTGCGGCGAGACCGAGACGACCCGGTTTGGCATCCATCCCACCTAGCCACGATCCACGGAGGCCGAGCGAGCGGCTGAGTGTCGGGCGCCGCGCGTGCGAGCGTCCGCCGGCCGCGCCGGTCCTTCCGCGAATGTCGTTTCTCAAACCCTCCGGCTTGATAGCGGCGGCACCACGGGAAGCCGTCCACACACACACCGTCCGACCTCTATCCGAAAAGCCTTCCCGACCAACCGCGGTCGCGGGGGCGTCTGTCGCTCCGCATCGGGGGGGCGTATGGCTTCCGCGCTACGCGCTGCGGGCTCGGGGGGGCCGCAACGGCTGAGTCTGACTCGGCCGGGGCGCAGCTTCCCTCCCGGCAGTCAGCAATAGTGCCGATCGCGCCTGCCACCAGCCCCCTCCCCGACGGGTTCGTCGGCGCCGGCTGGCCGCCGTCCGCCTTCGTTCCCCGAGGGTTCCCAACCAGCGCCGATCCAACTCCGCATCCTGGCCGCACGCAGTGCGTGCCTCGCGCGGGTAAGTCGCCGGCGCAGCGCCGCAGCTCCCGACCCCCGCGTACGGGAATAGTTGAGGGCCTCAGCGGGCCGCACCGACCGAGTCCGACTCGGGCCGGGGCGCAGATTCCCGCTTGGGTGACCGAACGTTCTCTGCTCGGGCCGGAGGGCCGACGCCCGTCCCCCCCCGTCGTCCCCCACGGACCGCCTCCGAGGCCACTTCGCACGGCTCATCCTCGGCTCCCTACCAATGCTTAATCGATGGGGCCGCCCGGCCGGATTCGCGCCCCCCTGTCCACCGCGAGTCTCCCCAGACTAACCCGAGTTACCGCCCAGCTCGCCTAACCTTGCACTCGCTCTGCCAAACGGTCGTGTAGTCGGCGGGCCGTCCTACGGGTCGCCCTCCCTCCCCAAACGCGCGGCGGGATAGCGGCAAGGCGGCGGCGGCGGCCAGCGGCGTCGGGGCGCTCGCACCGGAGAAGAGGCGTCTTACGAGGCCGGGCGCAGCTCCCTCTCGTTTACTTGCTGAGTAGCGGCGCTCGAAGGTTCCGCGGCGAGCGCGGCTCATCCCATTGAATGTCCCTGCACCAGGCTCCATCGAAGGGCCGCCCGGCCGGATTCGCACCCCCCTGTCCACCGCGAAGTCCCCTCGACTAACCCGAGTTACCGCCCAGTTCGCCTAACCTTGCATCGCCCCGCCAAACGAGCGAGTTGTCGGCCGTCCTGCGGGTCGCCACCGGCCCCAAACGTGCG
>NW_028232126.1:107500-122500 GCF_054491065.1 Syngnathus leptorhynchus | reverse complement strand
GGTCACCGAGGCACCCGCCGAAGGCGGGTGCCGAGTTCACCGGCCCCAAGCGACAACCGGTCACCGAGGCACCCGCCGAAGGCGGGTGCCGAGTTCACCGGCCCCAAGCGACAACCGGTCACCGAGGCACCCGCCGAAGGCGGGTGCCGAGTTCACTGGCCCCAAGCGACAACCGGTCACCGAGGCACCCGCCGAAGGCGGGTGCCGAGTTCACTGGCCCCAAGCGACGGCGGTCACCGAGGCACCCGCCGGAGGCGGGTGCCGAGTTCACCGGCCCCGAGCACCAGCGGTCAGCCACGGAGGGTGCTGGATCATCCATACTTCCATAGCTCCAGAGCTCCATAGCCCCGGAGCTCCATAGCCCCGGAGCTCCATAGCCCCGGAGCTCCATAGCTCCATAGCCCCGGAGCTCCATAGCCCCGGAGCTCCATAGCCCCGGAGCTCCATAGCTCCATAGCCCCGGAGCTCCATAGCCCCGGAGCTCCATAGCTCCATAGCCCCGGAGCTCCATAGCCCCGGAGCTCCATAGCTCCATAGCCCCGGAGCTCCATAGCCCCAGAGCTCCATACTTCCATAGCCCCAGAGCTCCATAGCTCCATACTTCCATAGCTCCAGCCGCGGAGGGTGCTGGCTGGTGGCTCCATAGCTCCATACTTCCATACTTGCAGCCACGGAGTTGGCTAAAATTGCACTAAGTGCGAAAGCCCATTCATTTACAACGGCGTGTCCGCCAGGCGGCGACATTTCCCCGTTACCGGTGGCTGCGTGGCGGGTGAGTGACAGAGCTTATCCGAGCGGCTGGAACTCTGCGCCGGCGTGGTCGAGCGTGAGGCCCCGGCCCTTTGGCTGCCTGGTACCTAAAACACTTCCATTGATCCAGCCACGGAGGGTGCTGGCTGGTGGCTCCATAGCTCCATAGCTCCATAGCACCAGAGCTCCATAGCTCCATAGCACCAGAGCTCCATAGCTCCATAGCACCAGAGCTCCATAGCTCCATAGCACCAGAGCTCCATAGCTCCATAGCTCCAGCCTGGGTGGCTGGTGGCTCCATAGCTCCATACTTCCATAGCTCCAGTCAGAGAGTTGGCTAAAATTGCACTAAGTGCGAAAGCCCATTCATTTACAACGGCGTGTCCACAAGGCGGCGACATTTCCCCGTTACCGGTGGCTGCGCGGCGGGTGAGTGACAGAGCTTATCCGAGCGGCTGGAACTCTGCGCCGGCGTGGTCGAGCGTGAGGCCTCGGCCCTTTGGCTGCCTGGTACCTAAAACACTTCCATTGATCCAGCCACGGAGGGTGCTGGCTGGTGGCTCCATACCTCCATAGCTCCATAGCACCAGAGCTCCATAGCTCCATAGCACCAGAGCTCCATGGCTTCAGAGCTCCATAGCACCATAGCTCCATACCTCCAGAGCTCCAGGGCTCCATAGCTCCATACCTCCAGAGCTCCATACCTCCAGAGCTCCATACCTCCAGAGCTCCATAGCTCCAGAGCTCCATAGCACCAGAGCTCCATAGCTCCATAGCACCAGAGCTCCATAGCACCAGAGCTCCATAGCACCAGAGCTCCATAGCTCCATAGCACCAGAGCTCCATAGCTCCATAGCACCAGAGCTCCATAGCTCCATAGCACCAGAGCTCCATAGCTCCATAGCACCAGAGCTCCATAGCTCCATAGCACCAGAGCTCCATAGCTCCATAGCTCCAGGGCTCCATAGCTCCATAGCTCCAGGGCTCCATAGCTCCAGGGCTCCAGGGCTCCATAGCTCCAGGGCTCCATAGCTCCAGGGCTCCAGGGCTCCATAGCTCCATACCTCCAGAGCTCCATAGCACCAGAGCTCCATGGCTCCATAGCTCCAGCCTGGGTGGCTGGTGGCTCCATAGCTCCATACTTCCATAGCTCCAGTCAGAGAGTTGGCGAAAATTGCACTAAGTGCGAAAGCCCATTCATTTACAAGGGCGTGTCCACAAGGCGGCGACATTTCCCCGTTACCGGTGGCTGCGCGGCAGGAGAGTGACAGAGCTTATCCGAGCGGCTGGAACTCTGCGCCGGCGTGGTCGAACGGCTGGCCTCGGTAGTTGAGGTACCAGGGGTGGGCCGGGGAGCTCCAGGCGGGTCTTGTGAGAGAGTGAAGCCGAGCGGCTGGAACTCTCGGCCGGCGTGGTCGAGCGGCTGGCCTCGGTAGTTGAGGTACCAGGGGTGGGCCGGGGAGCTCCAGGCGGGTCTTGTGAGAGAGTGAAGCCGAGCGGCTGGAACTCTCGGCCGGCCTGGTCGAGCGGCTGGCCTCGGTAGTTGAGGTACCAGGGGTGGGCTGGGGAGCTCCAGGCGGGGCTTGTGAGAGAGTGAAGCCGAGCGGCTGGAACTCTGGGCCGGTGTGGTTGAGCCACGGAGGGTGCTGGCTGGTGGCTCCATAGCTCCATAGCTCCATAGCTCCATAGCTCCATACTTCCATAGCTCCATAGCTCCATACTTCCATAGCTCCAGACTTCCATAGCTCCATAGCTCCATACTTCCATAGCTCCATACATCCATAGCTCCATAGCTCCATACTTCCATAGCTCCATAGCTCCATAGCTCCATAGCCCCAGAGCTCCATAGCTCCATAGCTCCATAGCTCCATAGCTCCATAGCTCCAGAGCTCCAAACTTCCATAGCTCCAGAGCTCCAGCCTGGCTGGTGGCTCCATAGCTCCATACTTGCAGCCACGGAGCTGGCGAAAATTGCACTAAGTGCGAAAGCCCATTCATTTACAAGGGCGTGTCCACAAGGCGGCGACATTTCCCCGTTACCGGTGGCTGCTTAGCGGGAGAGTGGCAGAGCTTATCCGAGCGGCTGGAACTCTGCGCCGGCGTGGTCGAGCGGCTGGCCTCGGTAGTTGAGGTACCAGGGGCGGGCTGGGGAGCTCCAGGCGGGGCTTGTGAGAGAGTGAAGCCGAGCGGCTGGAACTCTGGGCCGGCCTGGTCGAGCGGCTGGCCTCGGTAGTTGAGGTACCAGGGGCGGGCTGGGGAGCTCCAGGCGGGGCTTGTGAGAGAGTGTAGCCGAGCGGCTGGAACTCTGGGCCGGCGTGGTTGAGCAGCATGCCCGCGGAGGTGGCTCTTCCATAGGCACGGAGGGTGCTGGAGCTCCACACTTCCCTAGGCACGGAGGGTGCTGGAGCTCCACACTTCCATAGGCAGGGAGGGTGCTGGAGCTCCACACTTCCATAGGCAGGGAGGGTGCTGGAGCTCCACACTTCCATAGGCAGGGAGGGTGCTGGAGCTCCACACTTCCATAGGCAGGGAGGGTGCTGGAGCTCCACACTTCCATAGGCAGGGAGGGTGCTGGAGCTCCACACTTCCATAGGCAGGGAGGGTGCTGGAGCTCCACACTTCCATAGGCAGGGAGGGTGCTGGAGCTCCACACTTCCATAGGCAGGGAGGGTGCTGGAGCTCCACACTTCCATAGGCAGGGAGGGTGCTGGAGCTCCACACTTCCATAGGCAGGGAGGGTGCTGGAGCTCCACACTTCCATAGGCAGGGAGGGTGCTGGAGCTCCACACTTCCATAGGCAGGGAGGGTGCTGGAGCTCCACACTTCCATAGGCAGGGAGGGTGCTGGAGCTCCACACTTCCATAGGCAGGGAGGGTGCTGGAGCTCCACACTTCCATAGGCAGGGAGGGTGCTGGAGCTCCACACTTCCATAGGCAGGGAGGGTGCTGGAGCTCCACACTTCCATAGGCAGGGAGGGTGCTGGAGCTCCACACTTCCATAGGCAGGGAGGGTGCTGGAGCTCCACACTTCCATAGGCAGGGAGGGTGCTGGAGCTCCACACTTCCATAGGCAGGGAGGGTGCTGGAGCTCCACACTTCCATAGGCAGGGAGGGTGCTGGAGCTCCACACTTCCATAGGCAGGGAGGGTGCTGGAGCTCCACACTTCCATAGGCAGGGAGGGTGCTGGAGCTCCACACTTCCATAGGCAGGGAGGGTGCTGGAGCTCCACACTTCCATAGGCAGGGAGGGTGCTGGAGCTCCACACTTCCATAGGCAGGGAGGGTGCTGGAGCTCCACACTTCCATAGGCAGGGAGGGTGCTGGAGCTCCACACTTCCATAGGCAGGGAGGGTGCTGGAGCTCCACACTTCCATAGGCAGGGAGGGTGCTGGAGCTCCACACTTCCATAGGCAGGGAGGGTGCTGGAGCTCCACACTTCCATAGGCAGGGAGGGTGCTGGAGCTCCACACTTCCATAGGCAGGGAGGGTGCTGGAGCTCCACACTTCCATAGGCAGGGAGGGTGCTGGAGCTCCACACTTCCATAGGCAGGGAGGGTGCTGGAGCTCCACACTTCCATAGGCAGGGAGGGTGCTGGAGCTCCACACTTCCATAGGCAGGGAGGGTGCTGGAGCTCCACACTTCCATAGGCAGGGAGGGTGCTGGAGCTCCACACTTCCATAGGCAGGGAGGGTGCTGGAGCTCCACACTTCCATAGGCAGGGAGGGTGCTGGAGCTCCACACTTCCATAGGCAGGGAGGGTGCTGGAGCTCCACACTTCCATAGGCAGGGAGGGTGCTGGAGCTCCACACTTCCATAGGCAGGGAGGGTGCTGGAGCTCCACACTTCCATAGGCAGGGAGGGTGCTGGAGCTCCACACTTCCATAGGCAGGGAGGGTGCTGGAGCTCCACACTTCCATAGGCAGGGAGGGTGCTGGAGCTCCACACTTCCATAGGCAGGGAGGGTGCTGGAGCTCCACACTTCCATAGGCAGGGAGGGTGCTGGAGCTCCACACTTCCATAGGCAGGGAGGGTGCTGGAGCTCCACACTTCCATAGGCAGGGAGGGTGCTGGAGCTCCACACTTCCATAGGCAGGGAGGGTGCTGGCACATCCACACTTCCAGCCACGGAGCATGCTGGCACTTCCACCTTGCTTGCTAAGTCGGCGTGATCTTGCCCAAAAAGTCCCTCCTCACCTCCAGCTGGAAGTGGAAAAAAATCCTCCACCTGCTTGGCCGAGGTTCTGGAAGCCAGCAGCTCGCAGAATGTTGCCAAAGTTTCACTGGAAGGAAAAGAAAAGAGAAGACCGAGTGCGCATTTCACCTACCGCCGAATGTCCACAAGAGGGAAGTGTCACTCCGTCGCAGAATCTGCGCCGACGCACTCGGCACCCTTCGAATTTATGGTGCCGGTGCGGGTGTTCTGGGTGCAAAAAGGCCGCCCAAGTGGTAGAAAAAAATCAGACTTCGTCTCTTAGGTCGAAATTAATGCCAAGTTTTGAAATGCGCTGGCAGGGGTGGACCAGGGCCCGTTAGAAGTGCTTAGCCGAGGTCCTGGAAGCCTAACCCGGCGTGATCTTGTGCAAAAAGCCGCTGCTGAGCTCCAGCTGGAAGTGTAAAAAGAACCGGGCTGGATCAAAAAAAGAACCGGGCGGCCCGTTAAAATTGCTTAGCCGAGGTCCTGGAACCCTAACCCGGCGTGATCTTGTGCAAAAAGCCGCTGCTGAGCTCCAGCTGGAAGTGGAAAAAGAACCGGGCTGGTTCAAAAAAAGAACCGGGCGACCCGTTAGAAGTGCTTAGCCGAGGTCCTGGAAGCCTAACCCGGCGTGATCTTGTGCAAAAAGCCGCTGCTGAGCTCCAGCTGGAAGTGGAAAAAGAACCGGGCTGGATCAAAAAAGAACCGGGCTGGATCAAAAAAGAACCGGGGGACCCGTTAAAATTGCTTAGCCGAGGTCCTGGAAGCCTAACCCGGCGTGATCTTGTGCAAAAAGCCGCTCCCGAGCTCCAGCTGGAAGTGTAAAAAGAACCGGGCTGGATAAAAAAAAGAACCGGGCTGGATCAAAAAAGAACCGGGCGACCCGTTAAAATTGCTTAGCCGAGGTCCTGGAAGCCTAACCCGGCGTGATCTTGTGCAAATAGCCGCTCCCGAGCTCCAGCTGGAAGTGTAAAAAGAACCAGGCTGGATAAAAAAAAGAACCGGGCTGGATCAAAAAAGAACCGGGCGACCCGTTAAAATTGCTTAGCCGAGGTCCTGGAAGCCTAACCCGGCGTGATCTTGTGCAAAAAGCCGCTCCCAAGCTCCAGCTGGAAGTGTAAAAAGAACCGGGCTGGATAAAAAAAGAACCGGGCTGGATCAAAAAAGAACCGGGCGACCCGTTAAAATTGCTTAGCCGAGGTCCTGGAAGCCTAACCCGGCGTGATCTTGTGCAAAAAGCCGCTCCCGAGCTCCAGCTGGAAGTGTAAAAAGAACCGGGCTGGATAAAAAAAGAACCGGGCTGGATCAAAAAAGAACCGGGGGACCCGTTAAAATTGCTTAGCCGAGGTCCTGGAAGCCTAACCCGGCGTGATCTTGTGCAAAAAGCCGCTCCCGAGCTCCAGCTGGAAGTGTAAAAAGAACCGGGCTGGATAAAAAAAAGAACCGGGCTGGATCAAAAAAGAACCGGGCGACCCGTTAAAATTGCTTAGCCGAGGTCCTGGAAGCCTAACCCGGCGTGATCTTGTGCAAATAGCCGCTCCCGAGCTCCAGCTGGAAGTGTAAAAAGAACCAGGCTGGATAAAAAAAAGAACCGGGCTGGATCAAAAAAGAACCGGGCGACCCGTTAAAATTGCTTAGCCGAGGTCCTGGAAGCCTAACCCGGCGTGATCTTGTGCAAAAAGCCGCTCCCGAGCTCCAGCTGGAAGTGTAAAAAGAACCAGGCTGGATAAAAAAAAGAACCGGGCTGGATCAAAAAAGAACCGGGCGACCCGTTAAAATTGCTTAGCCGAGGTCCTGGAAGCCTAACACGGCGTGTTCTTGTGCAAAAAGCCGCTCCCGAGCTCCAGCTGGAAGTGTAAAAAGAACCAGGCTGGATAAAAAAAAGAACCAGGCTGGATAAAAAAAAGAACCGGGCTGGATCAAAAAAGAACCGGGCGACCCGTTAAAATTGCTTAGCCGAGGTCCTGGAAGCCTAACACGGCGTGTTCTTGTGCAAAAAGCCGCTCCCGAGCTCCAGCTGGAAGTGTAAAAAGAACCAGGCTGGATAAAAAAAAGAACCGGGCTGGATCAAAAAAGAACCGGGCGACCCGTTAAAATTGCTTAGCTGAGGTCCTGGAAGCCTAACACGGCGTGATCTTGTGCAAAAAGCCGCTCCCGAGCTCCAGCTGGAAGTGTAAAAAGAACCGGGCTGGATAAAAAAAAAGAACCGGGCTGGTTCAAAAAAGAACCGGGCAACCCGTTAAAATTGCTTAGCCGAGGTCCTGGAAGCCTAACCCGGCGTGATCTTGCCCGAAAGTCGGCCTCTATACTTCCATTTTAGGTACCAGGGGCTATTAGTGTACTTGGTCCCACTAGTCAGTGTACTCATCCAGTTACCCCCCGTTTTCCAAAACACCATCGGCACGTATAAGGGGGGGACTCTTGAGAGAGATGAGGTATATGGCAGCGCAACACCAATCCGCTCCGCGCTGGTTCCCATGTCGGCTACGGATGAATAAAACCAGCCTGTCCCCCCTGGAGCTCACGAGACACGGAATTTTTTCTAAGTGCCAACGGCTCTTCCGAGCAAACGTGTCCGCTCCGGCTGGTTCCCCCGTCGGCCTCGAATGACGAAAAATGCCGGTCTCCGCCCGGAGCTCATGACAAACGAAAAATTTTCTAAGTGCCAACGGCACTAGCGAGCGAATGTGTCCGCTCGGCGCTGGTTCCCGGGTCGGACCCGGAAGACGAAAAACGCCGCTCTCCGCCCGGAGCTCATGACAAACGAAAAATTTTCTAAGTGCCAACGGCACTAGCGAGCGAATGTGTCCGCTCGGCGCTGGTTCCCGGGTCGAACCCGGAAGACGAAAAACGCCGCTCTCCGCCCGGAGCTCATGACAAACGAAAAATTTTCTAAGTGCCAACGGCACTAGCGAGCGAATGTGTCCGCTCGGCGCTGGTTCCCGGGTCGAACCCGGAAGACGAAAAACGCCGCTCTCCGCCCGGAGCTCATGACAAACGAAAAATTTTCTAAGTGCCAACGGCACTAGCGAGCGAATGTGTCCGCTCGGCGCTGGTTCCCGGGTCGAACCCGGAAGACGAAAAACGCCGCTCTCCGCCCGGAGCTCATTACAAACGAAAAATTTTCTAAGTGCCAACGGCACTAGCGAGCGAATGTGTCCGCTCGGCGCTGGTTCCCGGGTCGAACCCGGAAGACGAAAAACGCCGCTCTCCGCCCGGAGCTCATGACAAACGAAAAATTTTCTAAGTGCCAACGGCACTAGCGAGCGAATGTGTCCGCTCGGCGCTGGTTCCCGGGTCGAACCCGGAAGACGAAAAACGCCGCTCTCCGCCCGGAGCTCATGACAAACGAAAAATTTTCTAAGTGCCAACGGCACTAGCGAGCGAATGTGTCCGCTCGGCGCTGGTTCCCGGGTCGAACCCGGAAGACAAAAAACGCCGGTCTCCGCCCGGAGCTCATGACAAACGAAAAATTTTCTAAGTGCCAACGGCACTAGCGAGCGAATGTGTCCGCTCGGCGCTGGTTCCCGGGTCGAACCCGGAAGACGAAAAACGCCGCTCTCCGCCCGGAGCTCATGACAAACGAAAAATTTTCTAAGTGCCAACGGCACTTGCGAGCGAATGTGTCCGCTCGGCGCTGGTTCCCGGGTCGGACCCGGAAGACGAAAAACGCCGGTCTCCGCCCGGAGCTCATGACAAACGAAAAATTTTCTAAGTGCCAACGGCACTAGCGAGCGAATGTGTCCGCTCGGCGCTGGTTCCCGGGTCGGACCCGGAAGACGAAAAACGCCGGTCCTCGCCTGGAGGTCCCAGCAAAATCGGCGAAAAAACGACTAAGTGTCAACTTTCGAAAAAACGACTAAGTGCCCACGGCTCTGCGGGGCTTGTGAGTCCGCCCCGCGCCGGTTCGGTGGTCGGCCTCAAAAAGCAAAAAATCAGCCTCTCTCCCTGGAGCTCACCTCGAGGTACCAGGGGGTGAGGTACCCGGGCTAAGGTGCAGTACCTTTTTTGGTCTTCAGGTGCGCCAGAGTACAATGAAATGGTCCCAGTAGTCAGTGTACTCATCGACTTTCCCCCCGTTTTCCAAAGCACCTCGTTTACGAGTATGGAGGAGATGGTGCTGGTCTCCCCACGGCGTCGGACACGCCGTCCTCGACAGCACAAGGTCGGATAGAAGACCTGGAAAGCGCCGTGGCACGCGCTGGAGGTGGGCACTTTGGCGAAAAAACGACTAAGTGTCAACTTTCGAAAAAACGACTAAGTGTCAACTTTCGAAAAAACGGCTAAGTGTCAACTTTCGAAAAAACGACTAAGTGTCACCTCTCTGAAAAAATGGCAAAGTGTCGCCTCTCTGAAATTTTTCTAAGTGCCCACGGCTCTGCGGGCTCGTGCATCCGAGCCGCGCCGGTTCTGCAACCGGCCTAGAATGACGAAAAATAACGGTCTCCTCCTGGAGCTCACAGCCAATTGTGGCGAAAAAGTGGCAAAGTGCCCACGGCCCTGCCGAGCTTTGGCGTCCGCTCAGCGCCGGTGCCGCAGTCGGCCTCGAATGACGAAAAATGACGGTCTCCTCCTGGAGCTCACAGCCAACTTGGCAAAAAGTTTCTAAGTGCCCACGGCCCTGCCGAGCTTTGGCGTCCGCCCAGCGCCGGTTCCGCAGTCGGCCTCGAATGACGAAAAATAACGGTCTCCTCCTGGAGCTCACAGCCAACTTGGCAAAAAGTTTCTAAGTGCCCACGGCCCTGCCGAGCTTTGGCGTCCGCTCAGCGCCGGTGCCGCAGTCGGCCTCGAATGACGAAAAATGACGGTCTCCTCCTGGAGCTCACAGCCAACTTGGCAAAAAGTTTCTAAGTGCCCACGGCCCTGCCGAGCTTTGGCGTCCGCCCAGCGCCGGTTCCGCAGTCGGCCTCGAATGACGAAAAATAACGGTCTCCTCCTGGAGCTCACAGCCAACTTGGCAAAAAGTTTCTAAGTGCCCACGGCCCTGCCGAACTTTGGCGTCCGCTCAGCGCCGGTTCCGCAGTCGGCCTCGAATGACGAAAAATAACGGTCTCCTCCTGGAGCTCACAGCCAACTTGGCAAAAAGTTTCTAAGTGCCCACGGCCCTGCCGAACTTTGGCGTCCGCTCAGCGCCGGTTCCGCAGTCGGCCTCGAATGACGAAAAATAACGGTCTCCTCCTGGAGCTCACAGCCAACTTGGCAAAAAGTTTCTAAGTGCCCACGGCCCTGCCGAGCTTTGGCGTCCGCCCAGCGCCGGTTCCGCAGTCGGCCTCGAATGACGAAAAATAACGGTCTCCTCCTGGAGCTCACAGCCAACTTGGCAAAAAGTTTCTAAGTGCCCACGGCCCTGCCGAGCTTTGGCGTCCGCCCAGCGCCGGTTCCGCAGTCGGCCTCGAATGACGAAAAATAACGGTCTCCTCCTGGAGCTCACAGCCAACTTGGCAAAAAGTTTCTAAGTGCCCACGGCCCTGCCGAGCTTTGGCGTCCGCCCAGCGCCGGTTCCGCAGTCGGCCTCGAATGACGAAAAATAACGGTCTCCTCCTGGAGCTCACAGCCAACTTGGCAAAAAGTTTCTAAGTGCCCACGGCCCTGCCGAGCTTTGGCGTCCGCTCAGCGCCGGTGCCGCAGTCGGCCTCGAATGACGAAAAATGACGGTCTCCTCCTGGAGCTCACAGCCAACTTGGCAAAAAGTTTCTAAGTGCCCACGGCCCTGCCGAGCTTTGGCGTCCGCCCAGCGCCGGTTCCGCAGTCGGCCTCGAATGACGAAAAATAACGGTCTCCTCCTGGAGCTCACAGCCAACTTGGCAAAAAGTTTCTAAGTGTCACATCTCTGAAAAAACGGCTAAGTGTCGACTTTCGAAAAAACGGCAAAGTGTCACATCTCTGAAAAAACGGCTAAGTGTCGACTTTCGAAAAAACGGCTAAGTGTCAACTTTCGAAAAAACGGCTAAGTGTCGCCTCTCTGAAAAAACGGCAAAGTGTCAACTTTCGAAAAAACGACAGAGTGTCGCCTCTCTGAAAAAACGACTAAGTGTCGACTCTGAGAAAATGGCAAAGTGCCCACGGCTCTGCGGGCTCGTGCATCCGACCCGCGCCGGTTCCCCAGCCGGCCTGAAATAAGGCAAAACCAGCCTCTCCGCCTGGAGCTCAGAGCCAACTTGGCGAATATTTTCTAAGTGCCCACGGCTCTGCGTGGCTACGGCGTCTGCCCAGCGCCGGTTCCTGGGTCGAACCCCGAGGACGAGGAATGCCGGTCTCCGCCTGGAGGTCCCAGCTTAATCGGCGAAAATTTTCTAAGTGCCCACGGCTCTGCCGGGCTCGTGCATCCGACCCGCGCCGGTTCCCCAGCCGGCCTGAAATAAGGCAAAACCAGGCTCTCCCCCTGGAGCTCAGAGCCAATTGTGGCGAAAAAACGACTAAGTGTCAACTTTCGAAAAAACGACTAAGTGTCAACTTTCCAAAAAAACGGCTAAGTGTCGACTTTCGAAAAAACGGCTAAGTGTCAACTTTCGAAAAAACGACTAAGTGTCGCCTCTGAAAAAACGACTAAGTGTCGCCTCTCTGAAAAAACGACTAAGTGCCCACGGCTCTGGGGGGCTTGTGAGTCCGCCCCGCGCCGGTTCGGCGGTCGGCCTCAAAAAGCGAAAAATCAGCCTCTCTCCCTGGAGCTCACCAAAAATTTGTCGAAATTTTTCTAAGTTCTCCTCGAGGTACCAGGGGGTGAGGTACCCGGGCTAAGGTGCAGTACCTTTTTTGGTCTTCAGGTGCGCCAGAGTACAATGAAATGGTCCCAGTAGTCAGTGTACTCATCGACTTTCCCCCCGTTTTCCAAAGCACCCCGTTTACGAGTATGGAGGAGATGGTGCTGGTCTCCCCACGGCGTCGGACACGCCGTCCTCGACAGCACAAGGTCGGATAGAAGACCTGAAAAGCGCCGTGGCACGCGCTGGAGGTGTCACTGTGGCGAAAAAGTGACTAAGTGTCAACTTTCGAAAAAACGGCTAAGTGTCAACTTTCGAAAAAACGGCTAAGTGTCAACTTTCGAAAAAACGGCTAAGTGTCAACTTTCGAAAAAACGACTAAGTGTCGCCTCTCTGAAAAAACGGCAAAGTGTCAACTTTCGAAAAAACGACTAAGTGTCAACTTTCGAAAAAACGACTAAGTGTCACCTCTCTGAAAAAATGGCAAAGTGTCAACTGCGAATGTGGTGGTGCATGGAAGGAAGTGGAGGACGGCCGCCTCCTTAAACACAGGCCGGAGAGGAGCGTCAGGGCCAGGCTCCTCAAACATGGACCGAGTGTCGCCCTTAACACAGACCAAGGGGAGGACGGCCGCCTCCTTAAACACAGGCCGGAGAGGAGCGTCAGGGCCAGGCTCCTCAAACATGGACCGAGTGTCGCCCTTAACACAGACCAAGGGGAGGACGGCCGCCTCCTTAAACACAGGCCGGAGAGGAGCGTCAGGGCCAGGCTCCTCAAACATGGACCGAGTGTCGCCCTTAACACGGACCAAGGGGAGGACGGCCGCCTCCTTAAACACAGGCCGGAGAGGAGCGTCAGGGCCAGGCTCCTCAAACATGGACCGAGTGTCGCCCTTAACACGGACCAAGGGGAGGACGGCCGCCTCCTTAAACACAGGCCGGAGAGGAGCGTCAGGGCCAGGCTCCTCAAACATGGACCGAGTGTCGCCCTTAACACAGACCAAGGGGAGGACGGCCGCCTCCTTAAACACAGGCCGGAGAGGAGCGTCAGGGCCAGGCTCCTCAAACATGGACCGAGTGTCGCCCTTAACACGGACCAAGGGGAGGACGGCCGCCTCCTTAAACACAGGCCGGAGAGGAGCGTCAGGGCCAGGCTCCTCAAACATGGACCGAGTGTCGCCCTTAACACGGACCAAGGGGAGGACGGCCGCCTCCTTAAACACAGGCCGGAGAGGAGCGTCAGGGCCAGGCTCCTCAAACATGGACCGAGTGTCGCCCTTAACACAGACCAAGGGGAGGACGGCCGCCTCCTTAAACACAGGCCGGAGAGGAGCGTCAGGGCCAGGCTCCTCAAACATGGACCGAGTGTCGCCCTTAACACGGACCAAGGGGAGGACGGCCGCCTCCTTAAACACAGGCCGGAGAGGAGCGTCAGGGCCAGGCTCCTCAAACATGGACCGAGTGTCGCCCTTAACACGGACCAAGGGGAGGACGGCCGCCTCCTTAAACACAGGCCGGAGAGGAGCGTCAGGGCCAGGCTCCTCAAACATGGACAGAGTGTCGCCCTTAACACAGACCAAGCGGAGGACGGCCGCCTCCCTAAATACAGGCCGAACCGGAGCGCGAGTGTCGCTCCTTAAACACGGACCGAGTGGAGGACGGCCGCCTCCTTAAACACAGGCCGAACAAAATGACACAAAGTGTCAACTGCGAATGTTGTCCATCCAAGGAAGGAGCGTGATGCCCGGCCGGCTCCTTAAACACAGGCCGAGAGTCGCCCCGGACGGTCCGCCTCGCGGCGCCCGTCTGCTCGGATAAAATGACACAAAGTGTCAACTACGAATGTTGTCCATCCAAGGAGGGAGCGTGATGCCCGGCCGGCTCCGAAAACACAGGCCGAGAGTCGCCCCGGACGGTCCGCCTCGCGGCGCCCGTCTGCTCGGATAAAATGACACAAAGTGTCAACTGCGAATGTTGTCCATCCAAGGAAGGAGCGTGATGCCCGGCCGGCTCCTTAAACACAGGCCGAGAGTCGCCCCGGACGGTCCGCCTCGCTGCGCCCGCCCGCTCGGATAAAATGACACAAAGTGTCAACTACGAATGTTGTCCATCCAAGGAAGGAGCGTGATGCCCGGCCGGCTCCTTAAACACAGGCCGAGAGTCGCCCCGGACGGTCGCCTCGCGGCGCCCGTCTGCTCGGATAAAATGACACAAAGTGTCAACTACGAATGTTGTCCATCCAAGGAGGGAGCGTGATGCCCGGCCGGCTCCGAAAACACAGGCCGAGAGTCGCCCCGGACGGTCCGCCTCGCGGCGCCCGTCTGCTCGGATAAAATGACACAAAGTGTCAACTGCGAATGTTGTCCATCCAAGGAAGGAGCGTGATGCCCGGCCGGCTCCTTAAACACAGGCCGAGAGTCGCCCCGGACGGTCCGCCTCGCGGCGCCCGCCCGCTCGGATAAAATGACACAAAGTGTCAACTACGAATGTTGTCCATCCAAGGAAGGAGCGTGATGCCCGGCCGGCTCCTTAAACACAGGCCGAGAGTCGCCCCGGACGGTCGCCTCGCGGCGCCCGTCTGCTCGGATAAAATGACACAAAGTGTCAACTACGAATGTTGTCCATCCAAGGAGGGAGCGTGATGCCCGGCCGGCTCCGAAAACACAGGCCGAGAGTCGCCCCGGACGGTCCGCCTCGCGGCGCCCGTCTGCTCGGATAAAATGACACAAAGTGTCAACTACGAATGTTGTCCATCCAAGGAGGGAGCGTGAGGCCCGGCCGGCTCCGAAAACACAGGCCGAGAGTCGCCCCGGACGGTCCGCCTCGCGGCGCCCGTCTGCTCGGATAAAATGACACAAAGTGTCAACTACGAATGTTGTCCATCCAAGGAGGGAGCGTGATGCCCGGCCGGCTCCGAAAACACAGGCCGAGAGTCGCCCCGGACGGTCCGCCTCTCGAGGCGCCCGCCCGCTCGGATAAAATGACACAAAGTGTCAACTACGAATGTTGTCCATCCAAGGAGGGAGCGTGATGCCCGGCCGGCTCCGAAAACACAGGCCGAGATTCGACCCCGGACGGGCCGTCTTCTCCCGGCGCCCGCCCGCGTACGCCCCCCATCCCCGGTCGCCCGTCTGCTCCCGGCGGGCCTCCGAGTACCCCCTCACCCAACTGACCGACTGGCACTCATGACCCGCCTTGGTAGGGCCTCCATCGGCCTCGGCTCGTCCGACGTCGGGTGGACGGTTCCTACCCACTGCGGGTCGCACTCTAGCGCCCCGGCCGCCGCGTGAGCGTGCGCTCCCCGCGCCGCCCCGCAGGCCCCGGCGCGACCGTACTGCGGCGAGACCGAGACGACCCG
>NW_028232126.1:77500-97500 GCF_054491065.1 Syngnathus leptorhynchus | reverse complement strand
CCACCGAGGCACCCGCCGAAGGCGGGTGCCGAGTTCACCGGCCCCAAGCGACAACCGGTCACCGAGGCACCCGCCGAAGGCGGGTGCCGAGTTCACCGGCCCCAAGCGACAACCGGTCACCGAGGCACCCGCCGAAGGCGGGTGCCGAGTTCACCGGCCCCAAGCGACAACCGGTCACCGAGGCACCCGCCGAAGGCGGGTGCCGAGTTCACCGGCCCCAAGCGACAACCGGTCACCGAGGCACCCGCCGAAGGCGGGTGCCGAGTTCACTGGCCCCAAGCGACAACCGGTCACCGAGGCACCCGCCGAAGGCGGGTGCCGAGTTCACTGGCCCCAAGCGACGGCGGTCACCGAGGCACCCGCCGGAGGCGGGTGCCGAGTTCACCGGCCCCGAGCACCAGCGGTCAGCCACGGAGGGTGCTGGATCATCCATACTTCCATAGCTCCAGAGCTCCATAGCCCCGGAGCTCCATAGCCCCGGAGCTCCATAGCCCCGGAGCTCCATAGCTCCATAGCCCCGGAGCTCCATAGCCCCGGAGCTCCATAGCCCCGGAGCTCCATAGCTCCATAGCCCCGGAGCTCCATAGCCCCGGAGCTCCATAGCTCCATAGCCCCGGAGCTCCATAGCCCCGGAGCTCCATAGCTCCATAGCCCCGGAGCTCCATAGCCCCAGAGCTCCATACTTCCATAGCCCCAGAGCTCCATAGCTCCATACTTCCATAGCTCCAGCCGCGGAGGGTGCTGGCTGGTGGCTCCATAGCTCCATACTTCCATACTTGCAGCCACGGAGTTGGCTAAAATTGCACTAAGTGCGAAAGCCCATTCATTTACAACGGCGTGTCCGCCAGGCGGCGACATTTCCCCGTTACCGGTGGCTGCGTGGCGGGTGAGTGACAGAGCTTATCCGAGCGGCTGGAACTCTGCGCCGGCGTGGTCGAGCGTGAGGCCCCGGCCCTTTGGCTGCCTGGTACCTAAAACACTTCCATTGATCCAGCCACGGAGGGTGCTGGCTGGTGGCTCCATAGCTCCATAGCTCCATAGCACCAGAGCTCCATAGCTCCATAGCACCAGAGCTCCATAGCTCCATAGCACCAGAGCTCCATAGCTCCATAGCACCAGAGCTCCATAGCTCCATAGCTCCAGCCTGGGTGGCTGGTGGCTCCATAGCTCCATACTTCCATAGCTCCAGTCAGAGAGTTGGCTAAAATTGCACTAAGTGCGAAAGCCCATTCATTTACAACGGCGTGTCCACAAGGCGGCGACATTTCCCCGTTACCGGTGGCTGCGCGGCGGGTGAGTGACAGAGCTTATCCGAGCGGCTGGAACTCTGCGCCGGCGTGGTCGAGCGTGAGGCCTCGGCCCTTTGGCTGCCTGGTACCTAAAACACTTCCATTGATCCAGCCACGGAGGGTGCTGGCTGGTGGCTCCATACCTCCATAGCTCCATAGCACCAGAGCTCCATAGCTCCATAGCACCAGAGCTCCATGGCTTCAGAGCTCCATAGCACCATAGCTCCATACCTCCAGAGCTCCAGGGCTCCATAGCTCCATACCTCCAGAGCTCCATACCTCCAGAGCTCCATACCTCCAGAGCTCCATAGCTCCAGAGCTCCATAGCACCAGAGCTCCATAGCTCCATAGCACCAGAGCTCCATAGCACCAGAGCTCCATAGCACCAGAGCTCCATAGCTCCATAGCACCAGAGCTCCATAGCTCCATAGCACCAGAGCTCCATAGCTCCATAGCACCAGAGCTCCATAGCTCCATAGCACCAGAGCTCCATAGCTCCATAGCACCAGAGCTCCATAGCTCCATAGCTCCAGGGCTCCATAGCTCCATAGCTCCAGGGCTCCATAGCTCCAGGGCTCCAGGGCTCCATAGCTCCAGGGCTCCATAGCTCCAGGGCTCCAGGGCTCCATAGCTCCATACCTCCAGAGCTCCATAGCACCAGAGCTCCATGGCTCCATAGCTCCAGCCTGGGTGGCTGGTGGCTCCATAGCTCCATACTTCCATAGCTCCAGTCAGAGAGTTGGCGAAAATTGCACTAAGTGCGAAAGCCCATTCATTTACAAGGGCGTGTCCACAAGGCGGCGACATTTCCCCGTTACCGGTGGCTGCGCGGCAGGAGAGTGACAGAGCTTATCCGAGCGGCTGGAACTCTGCGCCGGCGTGGTCGAACGGCTGGCCTCGGTAGTTGAGGTACCAGGGGTGGGCCGGGGAGCTCCAGGCGGGTCTTGTGAGAGAGTGAAGCCGAGCGGCTGGAACTCTCGGCCGGCGTGGTCGAGCGGCTGGCCTCGGTAGTTGAGGTACCAGGGGTGGGCCGGGGAGCTCCAGGCGGGTCTTGTGAGAGAGTGAAGCCGAGCGGCTGGAACTCTCGGCCGGCCTGGTCGAGCGGCTGGCCTCGGTAGTTGAGGTACCAGGGGTGGGCTGGGGAGCTCCAGGCGGGGCTTGTGAGAGAGTGAAGCCGAGCGGCTGGAACTCTGGGCCGGTGTGGTTGAGCCACGGAGGGTGCTGGCTGGTGGCTCCATAGCTCCATAGCTCCATAGCTCCATAGCTCCATACTTCCATAGCTCCATAGCTCCATACTTCCATAGCTCCAGACTTCCATAGCTCCATAGCTCCATACTTCCATAGCTCCATACATCCATAGCTCCATAGCTCCATACTTCCATAGCTCCATAGCTCCATAGCTCCATAGCCCCAGAGCTCCATAGCTCCATAGCTCCATAGCTCCATAGCTCCATAGCTCCAGAGCTCCAAACTTCCATAGCTCCAGAGCTCCAGCCTGGCTGGTGGCTCCATAGCTCCATACTTGCAGCCACGGAGCTGGCGAAAATTGCACTAAGTGCGAAAGCCCATTCATTTACAAGGGCGTGTCCACAAGGCGGCGACATTTCCCCGTTACCGGTGGCTGCTTAGCGGGAGAGTGGCAGAGCTTATCCGAGCGGCTGGAACTCTGCGCCGGCGTGGTCGAGCGGCTGGCCTCGGTAGTTGAGGTACCAGGGGCGGGCTGGGGAGCTCCAGGCGGGGCTTGTGAGAGAGTGAAGCCGAGCGGCTGGAACTCTGGGCCGGCCTGGTCGAGCGGCTGGCCTCGGTAGTTGAGGTACCAGGGGCGGGCTGGGGAGCTCCAGGCGGGGCTTGTGAGAGAGTGTAGCCGAGCGGCTGGAACTCTGGGCCGGCGTGGTTGAGCAGCATGCCCGCGGAGGTGGCTCTTCCATAGGCACGGAGGGTGCTGGAGCTCCACACTTCCCTAGGCACGGAGGGTGCTGGAGCTCCACACTTCCATAGGCAGGGAGGGTGCTGGAGCTCCACACTTCCATAGGCAGGGAGGGTGCTGGAGCTCCACACTTCCATAGGCAGGGAGGGTGCTGGAGCTCCACACTTCCATAGGCAGGGAGGGTGCTGGAGCTCCACACTTCCATAGGCAGGGAGGGTGCTGGAGCTCCACACTTCCATAGGCAGGGAGGGTGCTGGAGCTCCACACTTCCATAGGCAGGGAGGGTGCTGGAGCTCCACACTTCCATAGGCAGGGAGGGTGCTGGAGCTCCACACTTCCATAGGCAGGGAGGGTGCTGGAGCTCCACACTTCCATAGGCAGGGAGGGTGCTGGAGCTCCACACTTCCATAGGCAGGGAGGGTGCTGGAGCTCCACACTTCCATAGGCAGGGAGGGTGCTGGAGCTCCACACTTCCATAGGCAGGGAGGGTGCTGGAGCTCCACACTTCCATAGGCAGGGAGGGTGCTGGAGCTCCACACTTCCATAGGCAGGGAGGGTGCTGGAGCTCCACACTTCCATAGGCAGGGAGGGTGCTGGAGCTCCACACTTCCATAGGCAGGGAGGGTGCTGGAGCTCCACACTTCCATAGGCAGGGAGGGTGCTGGAGCTCCACACTTCCATAGGCAGGGAGGGTGCTGGAGCTCCACACTTCCATAGGCAGGGAGGGTGCTGGAGCTCCACACTTCCATAGGCAGGGAGGGTGCTGGAGCTCCACACTTCCATAGGCAGGGAGGGTGCTGGAGCTCCACACTTCCATAGGCAGGGAGGGTGCTGGAGCTCCACACTTCCATAGGCAGGGAGGGTGCTGGAGCTCCACACTTCCATAGGCAGGGAGGGTGCTGGAGCTCCACACTTCCATAGGCAGGGAGGGTGCTGGAGCTCCACACTTCCATAGGCAGGGAGGGTGCTGGAGCTCCACACTTCCATAGGCAGGGAGGGTGCTGGAGCTCCACACTTCCATAGGCAGGGAGGGTGCTGGAGCTCCACACTTCCATAGGCAGGGAGGGTGCTGGAGCTCCACACTTCCATAGGCAGGGAGGGTGCTGGAGCTCCACACTTCCATAGGCAGGGAGGGTGCTGGAGCTCCACACTTCCATAGGCAGGGAGGGTGCTGGAGCTCCACACTTCCATAGGCAGGGAGGGTGCTGGAGCTCCACACTTCCATAGGCAGGGAGGGTGCTGGAGCTCCACACTTCCATAGGCAGGGAGGGTGCTGGAGCTCCACACTTCCATAGGCAGGGAGGGTGCTGGAGCTCCACACTTCCATAGGCAGGGAGGGTGCTGGAGCTCCACACTTCCATAGGCAGGGAGGGTGCTGGAGCTCCACACTTCCATAGGCAGGGAGGGTGCTGGAGCTCCACACTTCCATAGGCAGGGAGGGTGCTGGAGCTCCACACTTCCATAGGCAGGGAGGGTGCTGGAGCTCCACACTTCCATAGGCAGGGAGGGTGCTGGAGCTCCACACTTCCATAGGCAGGGAGGGTGCTGGAGCTCCACACTTCCATAGGCAGGGAGGGTGCTGGAGCTCCACACTTCCATAGGCAGGGAGGGTGCTGGAGCTCCACACTTCCATAGGCAGGGAGGGTGCTGGAGCTCCACACTTCCATAGGCAGGGAGGGTGCTGGAGCTCCACACTTCCATAGGCAGGGAGGGTGCTGGAGCTCCACACTTCCATAGGCAGGGAGGGTGCTGGAGCTCCACACTTCCATAGGCAGGGAGGGTGCTGGAGCTCCACACTTCCATAGGCAGGGAGGGTGCTGGAGCTCCACACTTCCATAGGCAGGGAGGGTGCTGGAGCTCCACACTTCCATAGGCAGGGAGGGTGCTGGAGCTCCACACTTCCATAGGCAGGGAGGGTGCTGGAGCTCCACACTTCCATAGGCAGGGAGGGTGCTGGAGCTCCACACTTCCATAGGCAGGGAGGGTGCTGGAGCTCCACACTTCCATAGGCAGGGAGGGTGCTGGAGCTCCACACTTCCATAGGCAGGGAGGGTGCTGGAGCTCCACACTTCCATAGGCAGGGAGGGTGCTGGAGCTCCACACTTCCATAGGCAGGGAGGGTGCTGGAGCTCCACACTTCCATAGGCAGGGAGGGTGCTGGAGCTCCACACTTCCATAGGCAGGGAGGGTGCTGGAGCTCCACACTTCCATAGGCAGGGAGGGTGCTGGAGCTCCACACTTCCATAGGCAGGGAGGGTGCTGGAGCTCCACACTTCCATAGGCAGGGAGGGTGCTGGAGCTCCACACTTCCATAGGCAGGGAGGGTGCTGGAGCTCCACACTTCCCTAGGCAGGGAGGGTGCTGGAGCTCCACACTTCCATAGGCAGGGAGGGTGCTGGAGCTCCACACTTCCATAGGCAGGGAGGGTGCTGGCACATCCACACTTCCAGCCACGGAGCATGCTGGCACTTCCACCTTGCTTGCTAAGTCGGCGTGATCTTGCCCAAAAAGTCCCTCCTCACCTCCAGCTGGAAGTGGAAAAAAATCCTCCACCTGCTTGGCCGAGGTTCTGGAAGCCAGCAGCTCGCAGAATGTTGCCAAAGTTTCACTGGAAGGAAAAGAAAAGAGAAGACCGAGTGCGCATTTCACCTACCGCCGAATGTCCACAAGAGGGAAGTGTCACTCCGTCGCAGAATCTGCGCCGACGCACTCGGCACCCTTCGAATTTATGGTGCCGGTGCGGGTGTTCTGGGTGCAAAAAGGCCGCCCAAGTGGTAGAAAAAAATCAGACTTCGTCTCTTAGGTCGAAATTAATGCCAAGTTTTGAAATGCGCTGGCAGGGGTGGACCAGGGCCCGTTAGAAGTGCTTAGCCGAGGTCCTGGAAGCCTAACCCGGCGTGATCTTGTGCAAAAAGCCGCTGCTGAGCTCCAGCTGGAAGTGTAAAAAGAACCGGGCTGGATCAAAAAAAGAACCGGGCGGCCCGTTAAAATTGCTTAGCCGAGGTCCTGGAACCCTAACCCGGCGTGATCTTGTGCAAAAAGCCGCTGCTGAGCTCCAGCTGGAAGTGTAAAAAGAACCGGGCTGGTTCAAAAAAAGAACCGGGCGACCCGTTAGAAGTGCTTAGCCGAGGTCCTGGAAGCCTAACCCGGCGTGATCTTGTGCAAAAAGCCGCTGCTGAGCTCCAGCTGGAAGTGGAAAAAGAACCGGGCTGGATCAAAAAAGAACCGGGGGACCCGTTAAAATTGCTTAGCCGAGGTCCTGGAAGCCTAACCCGGCGTGATCTTGTGCAAAAAGCCGCTCCCGAGCTCCAGCTGGAAGTGTAAAAAGAACCGGGCTGGATAAAAAAAGAACCGGGCTGGATCAAAAAAGAACCGGGCGACCCGTTAAAATTGCTTAGCCGAGGTCCTGGAAGCCTAACACGGCGTGATCTTGTGCAAATAGCCGCTCCCGAGCTCCAGCTGGAAGTGTAAAAAGAACCAGGCTGGATAAAAAAAAGAACCGGGCTGGATCAAAAAAGAACCGGGCGACCCGTTAAAATTGCTTAGCCGAGGTCCTGGAAGCCTAACCCGGCGTGATCTTGTGCAAAAAGCCGCTCCCAAGCTCCAGCTGGAAGTGTAAAAAGAACCAGGCTGGATAAAAAAAAGAACCGGGCTGGATCAAAAAAGAACCGGGCGACCCGTTAAAATTGCTTAGCCGAGGTCCTGGAAGCCTAACCCGGCGTGATCTTGTGCAAAAAGCCGCTCCCAAGCTCCAGCTGGAAGTGTAAAAAGAACCGGGCTGGATAAAAAAAAGAACCGGGCTGGATCAAAAAAGAACCGGGCGACCCGTTAAAATTGCTTAGCCGAGGTCCTGGAAGCCTAACACGGCGTGATCTTGTGCAAATAGCCGCTCCCGAGCTCCAGCTGGAAGTGTAAAAAGAACCAGGCTGGATAAAAAAAAGAACCGGGCTGGATCAAAAAAGAACCGGGCGACCCGTTAAAATTGCTTAGCCGAGGTCCTGGAAGCCTAACCCGGCGTGATCTTGTGCAAAAAGCCGCTCCCAAGCTCCAGCTGGAAGTGTAAAAAGAACCAGGCTGGATAAAAAAAAGAACCGGGCTGGATCAAAAAAGAACCGGGCGACCCGTTAAAATTGCTTAGCCGAGGTCCTGGAAGCCTAACCCGGCGTGATCTTGTGCAAAAAGCCGCTCCCAAGCTCCAGCTGGAAGTGTAAAAAGAACCGGGCTGGATAAAAAAAAAGAACCGGGCTGGATCAAAAAAGAACCGGGCGACCCGTTAAAATTGCTTAGCCGAGGTCCTGGAAGCCTAACCCGGCGTGATCTTGTGCAAAAAGCCGCTCCCGAGCTCCAGCTGGAAGTGTAAAAAGAACCGGGCTGGATAAAAAAAGAACCGGGCTGGATCAAAAAAGAACCGGGGGACCCGTTAAAATTGCTTAGCCGAGGTCCTGGAAGCCTAACCCGGCGTGATCTTGTGCAAAAAGCCGCTCCCGAGCTCCAGCTGGAAGTGTAAAAAGAACCGGGCTGGATAAAAAAAAGAACCGGGCTGGATCAAAAAAGAACCGGGCGACCCGTTAAAATTGCTTAGCCGAGGTCCTGGAAGCCTAACACGGCGTGATCTTGTGCAAATAGCCGCTCCCGAGCTCCAGCTGGAAGTGTAAAAAGAACCAGGCTGGATAAAAAAAAGAACCGGGCTGGATCAAAAAAGAACCGGGCGACCCGTTAAAATTGCTTAGCCGAGGTCCTGGAAGCCTAACCCGGCGTGATCTTGTGCAAAAAGCCGCTCCCAAGCTCCAGCTGGAAGTGTAAAAAGAACCGGGCTGGATAAAAAAAAGAACCGGGCTGGATCAAAAAAGAACCGGGCGACCCGTTAAAATTGCTTAGCCGAGGTCCTGGAAGCCTAACACGGCGTGATCTTGTGCAAAAAGCCGCTCCCGAGCTCCAGCTGGAAGTGTAAAAAGAACCGGGCTGGATAAAAAAAGAACCGGGCTGGATCAAAAAAGAACCGGGGGACCCGTTAAAATTGCTTAGCCGAGGTCCTGGAAGCCTAACCCGGCGTGATCTTGTGCAAAAAGCCGCTCCCGAGCTCCAGCTGGAAGTGTAAAAAGAACCGGGCTGGATAAAAAAAAGAACCGGGCTGGATCAAAAAAGAACCGGGCGACCCGTTAAAATTGCTTAGCCGAGGTCCTGGAAGCCTAACACGGCGTGATCTTGTGCAAATAGCCGCTCCCGAGCTCCAGCTGGAAGTGTAAAAAGAACCAGGCTGGATAAAAAAAAGAACCGGGCTGGATCAAAAAAGAACCGGGCGACCCGTTAAAATTGCTTAGCCGAGGTCCTGGAAGCCTAACCCGGCGTGATCTTGTGCAAAAAGCCGCTCCCGAGCTCCAGCTGGAAGTGTAAAAAGAACCAGGCTGGATAAAAAAAAGAACCGGGCTGGATCAAAAAAGAACCGGGCGACCCGTTAAAATTGCTTAGCCGAGGTCCTGGAAGCCTAACACGGCGTGTTCTTGTGCAAAAAGCCGCTCCCGAGCTCCAGCTGGAAGTGTAAAAAGAACCAGGCTGGATAAAAAAAAGAACCAGGCTGGATAAAAAAAAGAACCGGGCTGGATCAAAAAAGAACCGGGCGACCCGTTAAAATTGCTTAGCCGAGGTCCTGGAAGCCTAACACGGCGTGTTCTTGTGCAAAAAGCCGCTCCCGAGCTCCAGCTGGAAGTGTAAAAAGAACCAGGCTGGATAAAAAAAAGAACCGGGCTGGATCAAAAAAGAACCGGGCGACCCGTTAAAATTGCTTAGCTGAGGTCCTGGAAGCCTAACACGGCGTGATCTTGTGCAAAAAGCCGCTCCCGAGCTCCAGCTGGAAGTGTAAAAAGAACCGGGCTGGATAAAAAAAAAGAACCGGGCTGGTTCAAAAAAGAACCGGGCAACCCGTTAAAATTGCTTAGCCGAGGTCCTGGAAGCCTAACCCGGCGTGATCTTGCCCGAAAGTCGGCCTCTATACTTCCATTTTAGGTACCAGGGGCTATTAGTGTACTTGGTCCCACTAGTCAGTGTACTCATCCAGTTACCCCCCGTTTTCCAAAACACCATCGGCACGTATAAGGGGGGGACTCTTGAGAGAGATGAGGTATATGGCAGCGCAACACCAATCCGCTCCGCGCTGGTTCCCATGTCGGCTACGGATGAATAAAACCAGCCTGTCCCCCCTGGAGCTCACGAGACACGGAATTTTTTCTAAGTGCCAACGGCTCTTCCGAGCAAACGTGTCCGCTCCGGCTGGTTCCCCCGTCGGCCTCGAATGACGAAAAATGCCGGTCTCCGCCCGGAGCTCATGACAAACGAAAAATTTTCTAAGTGCCAACGGCACTAGCGAGCGAATGTGTCCGCTCGGCGCTGGTTCCCGGGTCGGACCCGGAAGACGAAAAACGCCGCTCTCCGCCCGGAGCTCATGACAAACGAAAAATTTTCTAAGTGCCAACGGCACTAGCGAGCGAATGTGTCCGCTCGGCGCTGGTTCCCGGGTCGAACCCGGAAGACGAAAAACGCCGCTCTCCGCCCGGAGCTCATGACAAACGAAAAATTTTCTAAGTGCCAACGGCACTAGCGAGCGAATGTGTCCGCTCGGCGCTGGTTCCCGGGTCGAACCCGGAAGACGAAAAACGCCGCTCTCCGCCCGGAGCTCATGACAAACGAAAAATTTTCTAAGTGCCAACGGCACTAGCGAGCGAATGTGTCCGCTCGGCGCTGGTTCCCGGGTCGAACCCGGAAGACGAAAAACGCCGCTCTCCGCCCGGAGCTCATTACAAACGAAAAATTTTCTAAGTGCCAACGGCACTAGCGAGCGAATGTGTCCGCTCGGCGCTGGTTCCCGGGTCGAACCCGGAAGACGAAAAACGCCGCTCTCCGCCCGGAGCTCATGACAAACGAAAAATTTTCTAAGTGCCAACGGCACTAGCGAGCGAATGTGTCCGCTCGGCGCTGGTTCCCGGGTCGAACCCGGAAGACGAAAAACGCCGCTCTCCGCCCGGAGCTCATGACAAACGAAAAATTTTCTAAGTGCCAACGGCACTAGCGAGCGAATGTGTCCGCTCGGCGCTGGTTCCCGGGTCGAACCCGGAAGACAAAAAACGCCGGTCTCCGCCCGGAGCTCATGACAAACGAAAAATTTTCTAAGTGCCAACGGCACTAGCGAGCGAATGTGTCCGCTCGGCGCTGGTTCCCGGGTCGAACCCGGAAGACGAAAAACGCCGCTCTCCGCCCGGAGCTCATGACAAACGAAAAATTTTCTAAGTGCCAACGGCACTTGCGAGCGAATGTGTCCGCTCGGCGCTGGTTCCCGGGTCGGACCCGGAAGACGAAAAACGCCGGTCTCCGCCCGGAGCTCATGACAAACGAAAAATTTTCTAAGTGCCAACGGCACTAGCGAGCGAATGTGTCCGCTCGGCGCTGGTTCCCGGGTCGGACCCGGAAGACGAAAAACGCCGGTCCTCGCCTGGAGGTCCCAGCAAAATCGGCGAAAAAACGACTAAGTGTCAACTTTCGAAAAAACGACTAAGTGCCCACGGCTCTGCGGGGCTTGTGAGTCCGCCCCGCGCCGGTTCGGTGGTCGGCCTCAAAAAGCAAAAAATCAGCCTCTCTCCCTGGAGCTCACCTCGAGGTACCAGGGGGTGAGGTACCCGGGCTAAGGTGCAGTACCTTTTTTGGTCTTCAGGTGCGCCAGAGTACAATGAAATGGTCCCAGTAGTCAGTGTACTCATCGACTTTCCCCCCGTTTTCCAAAGCACCTCGTTTACGAGTATGGAGGAGATGGTGCTGGTCTCCCCACGGCGTCGGACACGCCGTCCTCGACAGCACAAGGTCGGATAGAAGACCTGGAAAGCGCCGTGGCACGCGCTGGAGGTGGGCACTTTGGCGAAAAAACGACTAAGTGTCAACTTTCGAAAAAACGACTAAGTGTCAACTTTCGAAAAAACGGCTAAGTGTCAACTTTCGAAAAAACGACTAAGTGTCACCTCTCTGAAAAAATGGCAAAGTGTCGCCTCTCTGAAATTTTTCTAAGTGCCCACGGCTCTGCGGGCTCGTGCATCCGAGCCGCGCCGGTTCTGCAACCGGCCTAGAATGACGAAAAATAACGGTCTCCTCCTGGAGCTCACAGCCAATTGTGGCGAAAAAGTGGCAAAGTGCCCACGGCCCTGCCGAGCTTTGGCGTCCGCTCAGCGCCGGTGCCGCAGTCGGCCTCGAATGACGAAAAATGACGGTCTCCTCCTGGAGCTCACAGCCAACTTGGCAAAAAGTTTCTAAGTGCCCACGGCCCTGCCGAGCTTTGGCGTCCGCCCAGCGCCGGTTCCGCAGTCGGCCTCGAATGACGAAAAATAACGGTCTCCTCCTGGAGCTCACAGCCAACTTGGCAAAAAGTTTCTAAGTGCCCACGGCCCTGCCGAGCTTTGGCGTCCGCTCAGCGCCGGTGCCGCAGTCGGCCTCGAATGACGAAAAATGACGGTCTCCTCCTGGAGCTCACAGCCAACTTGGCAAAAAGTTTCTAAGTGCCCACGGCCCTGCCGAGCTTTGGCGTCCGCCCAGCGCCGGTTCCGCAGTCGGCCTCGAATGACGAAAAATAACGGTCTCCTCCTGGAGCTCACAGCCAACTTGGCAAAAAGTTTCTAAGTGCCCACGGCCCTGCCGAGCTTTGGCGTCCGCTCAGCGCCGGTGCCGCAGTCGGCCTCGAATGACGAAAAATGACGGTCTCCTCCTGGAGCTCACAGCCAACTTGGCAAAAAGTTTCTAAGTGCCCACGGCCCTGCCGAGCTTTGGCGTCCGCCCAGCGCCGGTTCCGCAGTCGGCCTCGAATGACGAAAAATAACGGTCTCCTCCTGGAGCTCACAGCCAACTTGGCAAAAAGTTTCTAAGTGCCCACGGCCCTGCCGAGCTTTGGCGTCCGCCCAGCGCCGGTTCCGCAGTCGGCCTCGAATGACGAAAAATAACGGTCTCCTCCTGGAGCTCACAGCCAACTTGGCAAAAAGTTTCTAAGTGCCCACGGCCCTGCCGAGCTTTGGCGTCCGCCCAGCGCCGGTTCCGCAGTCGGCCTCGAATGACGAAAAATAACGGTCTCCTCCTGGAGCTCACAGCCAACTTGGCAAAAAGTTTCTAAGTGCCCACGGCCCTGCCGAGCTTTGGCGTCCGCTCAGCGCCGGTTCCGCAGTCGGCCTCGAATGACGAAAAATGACGGTCTCCTCCTGGAGCTCACAGCCAACTTGGCAAAAAGTTTCTAAGTGCCCACGGCCCTGCCGAGCTTTGGCGTCCGCCCAGCGCCGGTTCCGCAGTCGGCCTCGAATGACGAAAAATAACGGTCTCCTCCTGGAGCTCACAGCCAACTTGGCAAAAAGTTTCTAAGTGCCCACGGCCCTGCCGAGCTTTGGCGTCCGCCCAGCGCCGGTTCCGCAGTCGGCCTCGAATGACGAAAAATAACGGTCTCCTCCTGGAGCTCACAGCCAACTTGGCAAAAAGTTTCTAAGTGCCCACGGCCCTGCCGAGCTTTGGCGTCCGCTCAGCGCCGGTGCCGCAGTCGGCCTCGAATGACGAAAAATGACGGTCTCCTCCTGGAGCTCACAGCCAACTTGGCAAAAAGTTTCTAAGTGCCCACGGCCCTGCCGAGCTTTGGCATCCGCCCAGCGCCGGTTCCGCAGTCGGCCTCGAATGACGAAAAATAACGGTCTCCTCCTGGAGCTCACAGCCAACTTGGCAAAAAGTTTCTAAGTGCCCACGGCCCTGCCGAGCTTTGGCGTCCGCCCAGCGCCGGTTCCGCAGTCGGCCTCGAATGACGAAAAATAACGGTCTCCTCCTGGAGCTCACAGCCAACTTGGCAAAAAGTTTCTAAGTGCCCACGGCCCTGCCGAGCTTTGGCATCCGCCCAGCGCCGGTTCCGCAGTCGGCCTCGAATGACGAAAAATGACGGTCTCCTCCTGGAGCTCACAGCCAACTTGGCAAAAAGTTTCTAAGTGCCCACGGCCCTGCCGAGCTTTGGCGTCCGCCCAGCGCCGGTTCCGCAGTCGGCCTCGAATGACGAAAAATAACGGTCTCCTCCTGGAGCTCACAGCCAACTTGGCAAAAAGTTTCTAAGTGCCCACGGCCCTGCCGAGCTTTGGCGTCCGCTCAGCGCCGGTGCCGCAGTCGGCCTCGAATGACGAAAAATGACGGTCTCCTCCTGGAGCTCACAGCCAACTTGGCAAAAAGTTTCTAAGTGCCCACGGCCCTGCCGAGCTTTGGCGTCCGCCCAGCGCCGGTTCCGCAGTCGGCCTCGAATGACGAAAAATAACGGTCTCCTCCTGGAGCTCACAGCCAACTTGGCAAAAAGTTTCTAAGTGCCCACGGCCCTGCCGAGCTTTGGCGTCCGCCCAGCGCCGGTTCCGCAGTCGGCCTCGAATGACAAAAAATAACGGTCTCCTCCTGGAGCTCACAGCCAACTTGGCAAAAAGTTTCTAAGTGCCCACGGCCCTGCCGAGCTTTGGCGTCCGCCCAGCGCCGGTTCCGCAGTCGGCCTCGAATGACGAAAAATAACGGTCTCCTCCTGGAGCTCACAGCCAACTTGGCAAAAAGTTTCTAAGTGCCCACGGCCCTGCCGAGCTTTGGCGTCCGCCCAGCGCCGGTTCCGCAGTCGGCCTCGAATGACGAAAAATAACGGTCTCCTCCTGGAGCTCACAGCCAACTTGGCAAAAAGTTTCTAAGTGCCCACGGCCCTGCCGAGCTTTGGCGTCCGCCCAGCGCCGGTTCCGCAGTCGGCCTCGAATGACGAAAAATAACGGTCTCCTCCTGGAGCTCACAGCCAACTTGGCAAAAAGTTTCTAAGTGTCACATCTCTGAAAAAACGGCTAAGTGTCGACTTTCGAAAAAACGGCAAAGTGTCACATCTCTGAAAAAACGGCTAAGTGTCGACTTTCGAAAAAACGGCTAAGTGTCAACTTTCGAAAAAACGGCTAAGTGTCGCCTCTCTGAAAAAACGGCAAAGTGTCAACTTTCGAAAAAACGACAGAGTGTCGCCTCTCTGAAAAAACGACTAAGTGTCGACTCTGAGAAAATGGCAAAGTGCCCACGGCTCTGCGGGCTCGTGCATCCGACCCGCGCCGGTTCCCCAGCCGGCCTGAAATAAGGCAAAACCAGCCTCTCCGCCTGGAGCTCAGAGCCAACTTGGCGAATATTTTCTAAGTGCCCACGGCTCTGCGTGGCTACGGCGTCTGCCCAGCGCCGGTTCCTGGGTCGAACCCCGAGGACGAGGAATGCCGGTCTCCGCCTGGAGGTCCCAGCTTAATCGGCGAAAATTTTCTAAGTGCCCACGGCTCTGCCGGGCTCGTGCATCCGACCCGCGCCGGTTCCCCAGCCGGCCTGAAATAAGGCAAAACCAGGCTCTCCCCCTGGAGCTCAGAGCCAATTGTGGCGAAAAAACGACTAAGTGTCAACTTTCGAAAAAACGACTAAGTGTCAACTTTCCAAAAAAACGGCTAAGTGTCGACTTTCGAAAAAACGGCTAAGTGTCAACTTTCGAAAAAACGACTAAGTGTCGCCTCTGAAAAAACGACTAAGTGTCGCCTCTCTGAAAAAACGACTAAGTGCCCACGGCTCTGGGGGGCTTGTGAGTCCGCCCCGCGCCGGTTCGGCGGTCGGCCTCAAAAAGCGAAAAATCAGCCTCTCTCCCTGGAGCTCACCAAAAATTTGTCGAAATTTTTCTAAGTTCTCCTCGAGGTACCAGGGGGTGAGGTACCCGGGCTAAGGTGCAGTACCTTTTTTGGTCTTCAGGTGCGCCAGAGTACAATGAAATGGTCCCAGTAGTCAGTGTACTCATCGACTTTCCCCCCGTTTTCCAAAGCACCCCGTTTACGAGTATGGAGGAGATGGTGCTGGTCTCCCCACGGCGTCGGACACGCCGTCCTCGACAGCACAAGGTCGGATAGAAGACCTGAAAAGCGCCGTGGCACGCGCTGGAGGTGTCACTGTGGCGAAAAAGTGACTAAGTGTCAACTTTCGAAAAAACGGCTAAGTGTCAACTTTCGAAAAAACGGCTAAGTGTCAACTTTCGAAAAAACGGCTAAGTGTCAACTTTCGAAAAAACGACTAAGTGTCGCCTCTCTGAAAAAACGGCAAAGTGTCAACTTTCGAAAAAACGACTAAGTGTCAACTTTCGAAAAAACGACTAAGTGTCACCTCTCTGAAAAAATGGCAAAGTGTCAACTGCGAATGTGGTGGTGCATGGAAGGAAGTGGAGGACGGCCGCCTCCTTAAACACAGGCCGAAGAGGAGCGTCAGGGCCGGCTCCTTAAACACGGACCGAGTGTCGCCCTTAACACAGACCAAGCGGAGGACGGCCGCCTCCCTAAATACAGGCCGAACCGGAGCGCGAGGGCCGCTCCTTAAACACGGACCGAGTGTCGCCCTTAACACAGACCAAGGGGAGGACGGCCGCCTCCTTAAACACAGGCCGGAGAGGAGCGTCAGGGCCAGGCTCCTCAAACATGGACCGAGTGTCGCCCTTAACACAGACCAAGGGGAGGACGGCCGCCTCCTTAAACACAGGCCGGAGAGGAGCGTCAGGGCCAGGCTCCTCAAACATGGACAGAGTGTCGCCCTTAACACAGACCAAGGGGAGGACGGCCGCCTCCTTAAACACAGGCCGGAGAGGAGCGTCAGGGCCAGGCTCCTCAAACATGGACCGAGTGTCGCCCTTAACACAGACCAAGGGGAGGACGGCCGCCTCCTTAAACACAGGCCGGAGAGGAGCGTCAGGGCCAGGCTCCTCAAACATGGACAGAGTGTCGCCCTTAACACAGACCAAGGGGAGGACGGCCGCCTCCTTAAACACAGGCCGGAGAGGAGCGTCAGGGCCAGGCTCCTCAAACATGGACCGAGTGTCGCCCTTAACACAGACCAAGGGGAGGACGGCCGCCTCCTTAAACACAGGCCGGAGAGGAGCGTCAGGGCCAGGCTCCTCAAACATGGACCGAGTGTCGCCCTTAACACAGACCAAGCGGAGGACGGCCGCCTCCCTAAATACAGGCCGAACCGGAGCGCGAGTGTCGCTCCTTAAACACGGACCGAGTGGAGGACGGCCGCCTCCTTAAACACAGGCCGAACAAAATGACACAAAGTGTCAACTGCGAATGTTGTCCATCCAAGGAAGGAGCGTGATGCCCGGCCGGCTCCTTAAACACAGGCCGAGAGTCGCCCCGGACGGTCCGCCTCGCGGCGCCCGTCTGCTCGGATAAAATGACACAAAGTGTCAACTACGAATGTTGTCCATCCAAGGAGGGAGCGTGATGCCCGGCCGGCTCCGAAAACACAGGCCGAGAGTCGCCCCGGACGGTCCGCCTCGCGGCGCCCGTCTGCTCGGATAAAATGACACAAAGTGTCAACTGCGAATGTTGTCCATCCAAGGAAGGAGCGTGATGCCCGGCCGGCTCCTTAAACACAGGCCGAGAGTCGCCCCGGACGGTCCGCCTCGCGGCGCCCGCCCGCTCGGATAAAATGACACAAAGTGTCAACTACGAATGTTGTCCATCCAAGGAGGGAGCGTGATGCCCGGCCGGCTCCGAAAACACAGGCCGAGAGTCGCCCCGGACGGTCCGCCTCGCGGCGCCCGTCTGCTCGGATAAAATGACACAAAGTGTCAACTGCGAATGTTGTCCATCCAAGGAAGGAGCGTGATGCCCGGCCGGCTCCTTAAACACAGGCCGAGAGTCGCCCCGGACGGTCCGCCTCGCGGCGCCCGCCCGCTCGGATAAAATGACACAAAGTGTCAACTACGAATGTTGTCCATCCAAGGAAGGAGCGTGATGCCCGGCCGGCTCCTTAAACACAGGCCGAGAGTCGCCCCGGACGGTCGCCTCGCGGCGCCCGTCTGCTCGGATAAAATGACACAAAGTGTCAACTACGAATGTTGTCCATCCAAGGAGGGAGCGTGATGCCCGGCCGGCTCCGAAAACACAGGCCGAGAGTCGCCCCGGACGGTCCGCCTCGCGGCGCCCGTCTGCTCGGATAAAATGACACAAAGTGTCAACTGCGAATGTTGTCCATCCAAGGAAGGAGCGTGATGCCCGGCCGGCTCCTTAAACACAGGCCGAGAGTCGCCCCGGACGGTCCGCCTCGCGGCGCCCGTCTGCTCGGATAAAATGACACAAAGTGTCAACTACGAATGTTGTCCATCCAAGGAGGGAGCGTGATGCCCGGCCGGCTCCGAAAACACAGGCCGAGAGTCGCCCCGGACGGTCCGCCTCGCGGCGCCCGTCTGCTCGGATAAAATGACACAAAGTGTCAACTGCGAATGTTGTCCATCCAAGGAAGGAGCGTGATGCCCGGCCGGCTCCTTAAATACAGGCCGAGAGTCGCCCCGGACGGTCCGCCTCGCGGCGCCCGCCCGCTCGGATAAAATGACACAAAGTGTCAACTACGAATGTTGTCCATCCAAGGAAGGAGCGTGATGCCCGGCCGGCTCCTTAAACACAGGCCGAGAGTCGCCCCGGACGGTCGCCTCGCGGCGCCCGTCTGCTCGGATAAAATGACACAAAGTGTCAACTACGAATGTTGTCCATCCAAGGAGGGAGCGTGATGCCCGGCCGGCTCCGAAAACACAGGCCGAGAGTCGCCCCGGACGGTCCGCCTCGCGGCGCCCGTCTGCTCGGATAAAATGACACAAAGTGTCAACTGCGAATGTTGTCCATCCAAGGAAGGAGCGTGATGCCCGGCCGGCTCCTTAAACACAGGCCGAGAGTCGCCCCGGACGGTCGCCTCGCGGCGCCCGTCTGCTCGGATAAAATGACACAAAGTGTCAACTACGAATGTTGTCCATCCAAGGAGGGAGCGTGATGCCCGGCCGGCTCCGAAAACACAGGCCGAGAGTCGCCCCGGACGGTCCGCCTCGCGGCGCCCGTCTGCTCGGATAAAATGACACAAAGTGTCAACTGCGAATGTTGTCCATCCAAGGAAGGAGCGTGATGCCCGGCCGGCTCCTTAAACACAGGCCGAGAGTCGCCCCGGACGGTCCGCCTCGCGGCGCCCGTCTGCTCGGATAAAATGACACAAAGTGTCAACTACGAATGTTGTCCATCCAAGGAGGGAGCGTGATGCCCGGCCGGCTCCGAAAACACAGGCCGAGAGTCGCCCCGGACGGTCCGCCTCGCGGCGCCCGTCTGCTCGGATAAAATGACACAAAGTGTCAACTGCGAATGTTGTCCATCCAAGGAAGGAGCGTGATGCCCGGCCGGCTCCTTAAACACAGGCCGAGAGTCGCCCCGGACGGTCCGCCTCGCGGCGCCCGTCTGCTCGGATAAAATGACACAAAGTGTCAACTACGAATGTTGTCCATCCAAGGAGGGAGCGTGATGCCCGGCCGGCTCCGAAAACACAGGCCGAGAGTCGCCCCGGACGGTCCGCCTCGCGGCGCCCGTCTGCTCGGATAAAATGACACAAAGTGTCAACTGCGAATGTTGTCCATCCAAGGAAGGAGCGTGATGCCCGGCCGGCTCCTTAAATACAGGCCGAGAGTCGCCCCGGACGGTCCGCCTCGCGGCGCCCGCCCGCTCGGATAAAATGACACAAAGTGTCAACTACGAATGTTGTCCATCCAAGGAAGGAGCGTGATGCCCGGCCGGCTCCTTAAACACAGGCCGAGAGTCGCCCCGGACGGTCGCCTCGCGGCGCCCGTCTGCTCGGATAAAATGACACAAAGTGTCAACTACGAATGTTGTCCATCCAAGGAGGGAGCGTGATGCCCGGCCGGCTCCGAAAACACAGGCCGAGAGTCGCCCCGGACGGTCCGCCTCGCGGCGCCCGTCCGCTCGGATAAAATGACACAAAGTGTCAACTACGAATGTTGTCCATCCAAGGAGGGAGCGTGAGGCCCGGCCGGCTCCGAAAACACAGGCCGAGAGTCGCCCCGGACGGTCCGCCTCTCGAGGCGCCCGCCCGCTCGGATAAAATGACACAAAGTGTCAACTACGAATGTTGTCCATCCAAGGAGGGAGCGTGATGCCCGGCCGGCTCCGAAAACACAGGCCGAGATTCGACCCCGGACGGGCCGTCTTCTCCCGGCGCCCGCCCGCGTACGCCCCCCATCCCCGGTCGCCCGTCTGCTCCCGGTGGGCCTCCGAGTACCCCCTCACCCAACTGACCGACTGGCACTCATGACCCGCCTTGGTAGGGCCTCCATCGGCCTCGGCTCGTCCGACGTCGGGTGGACGGTTCCTACCCACTGCGGGTCGCACTCTAGCGCCCCGGCCGCTGCGTGAGCGTGCGCTCCCCGCGCCGCCCCGCAGGCCCCGGCGCGACCGTACTGCGGCGAGACCGAGACGACCCGGTTTGGCATCCATCCCACCTAGCCACGATCCACGGAGGCCGAGCGAGCGGCTGAGTGTCGGGCGCCGCGCGTGCGAGCGTCCGCCGGCCGCGCCGGTCCTTCCGCGAATGTCGTTTCTCAAACCCTCCGGCTTGATAGCGGCGGCACCACGGGAAGCCGTCCACACACACCGTCCGACCTCTATCCGAAAAGCCTTCCCGACCAACCGCGGTCGCGGGGGCGTCTGTCGCTCCGCATCGGGGGGGCGTATGGCTTCCGCGCTACGCGCTGCGGGCTCGGGGGGGCCGCAACGGCTGAGTCTGACTCGGCCGGGGCGCAGCTTCCCTCCCGGCAGTCAGCAATAGTGCCGATCGCGCCTGCCACCAGCCCCCTCCCCGACGGGTTCGTCGGCGCCGGCTGGCCGCCGTCCGCCTTCGTTCCCCGAGGGTTCCCAACCAGCGCCGATCCAACTCCGCAT
>NW_028232126.1:45000-67500 GCF_054491065.1 Syngnathus leptorhynchus | reverse complement strand
GTCAGCCACGGAGGGTGCTGGATCATCCATACTTCCATAGCTCCAGAGCTCCATAGCCCCGGAGCTCCATAGCCCCGGAGCTCCATAGCCCCGGAGCTCCATAGCTCCATAGCCCCGGAGCTCCATAGCCCCGGAGCTCCATAGCCCCGGAGCTCCATAGCTCCATAGCCCCGGAGCTCCATAGCCCCGGAGCTCCATAGCTCCATAGCCCCGGAGCTCCATAGCCCCGGAGCTCCATAGCTCCATAGCCCCGGAGCTCCATAGCCCCAGAGCTCCATACTTCCATAGCCCCAGAGCTCCATAGCTCCATACTTCCATAGCTCCAGCCGCGGAGGGTGCTGGCTGGTGGCTCCATAGCTCCATACTTCCATACTTGCAGCCACGGAGTTGGCTAAAATTGCACTAAGTGCGAAAGCCCATTCATTTACAACGGCGTGTCCGCCAGGCGGCGACATTTCCCCGTTACCGGTGGCTGCGTGGCGGGTGAGTGACAGAGCTTATCCGAGCGGCTGGAACTCTGCGCCGGCGTGGTCGAGCGTGAGGCCCCGGCCCTTTGGCTGCCTGGTACCTAAAACACTTCCATTGATCCAGCCACGGAGGGTGCTGGCTGGTGGCTCCATAGCTCCATAGCTCCATAGCACCAGAGCTCCATAGCTCCATAGCACCAGAGCTCCATAGCTCCATAGCACCAGAGCTCCATAGCTCCATAGCACCAGAGCTCCATAGCTCCATAGCTCCAGCCTGGGTGGCTGGTGGCTCCATAGCTCCATACTTCCATAGCTCCAGTCAGAGAGTTGGCTAAAATTGCACTAAGTGCGAAAGCCCATTCATTTACAACGGCGTGTCCACAAGGCGGCGACATTTCCCCGTTACCGGTGGCTGCGCGGCGGGTGAGTGACAGAGCTTATCCGAGCGGCTGGAACTCTGCGCCGGCGTGGTCGAGCGTGAGGCCTCGGCCCTTTGGCTGCCTGGTACCTAAAACACTTCCATTGATCCAGCCACGGAGGGTGCTGGCTGGTGGCTCCATAGCTCCATACCTCCAGAGCTCCAGAGCTCCATAGCACCAGAGCTCCATAGCTCCATAGCACCAGAGCTCCATAGCACCAGAGCTCCATAGCTCCATAGCACCAGAGCTCCATAGCTCCATAGCACCAGAGCTCCATAGCTCCATAGCACCAGAGCTCCATAGCTCCATAGCTCCATAGCACCAGAGCTCCATAGCTCCATAGCACCAGAGCTCCATAGCTCCATAGCACCAGAGCTCCATAGCTCCATAGCACCAGAGCTCCATAGCTCCATAGCACCAGAGCTCCATAGCTCCATAGCACCAGAGCTCCATAGCTCCATAGCACCAGAGCTCCATAGCTCCATAGCACCAGAGCTCCATAGCTCCATAGCACCAGAGCTCCATAGCTCCATAGCACCAGAGCTCCATAGCTCCATAGCACCAGAGCTCCATAGCTCCATAGCTCCATAGCACCAGAGCTCCATAGCTCCATAGCACCAGAGCTCCATAGCTCCATAGCACCAGAGCTCCATAGCTCCATAGCACCAGAGCTCCATAGCTCCATAGCTCCAGGGCTCCATAGCTCCAGGGCTCCATAGCTCCATAGCTCCAGGGCTCCATAGCTCCAGGGCTCCAGGGCTCCAGGGCTCCATAGCTCCATACCTCCAGAGCTCCATAGCTCCATACTTCCAGAGCTCCATAGCTCCATAGCTCCATACTTCCATAGCTCCAGCCGCGGAGGGTGCTGGCTGGTGGCTCCATAGCTCCATACTTCCATACTTGCAGCCACGGAGTTGGCTAAAATTGCACTAAGTGCGAAAGCCCATTCATTTACAACGGCGTGTCCGCCAGGCGGCGACATTTCCCCGTTACCGGTGGCTGCGCGGCGGGTGAGTGACAGAGCTTATCCGAGCGGCTGGAACTCTGCGCCGGCGTGGTCGAGCGTGAGGCCCCGGCCCTTTGGCTGCCTGGTACCTAAAACACTTCCATTGATCCAGCCACGGAGGGTGCTGGCTGGTGGCTCCATAGCTCCATAGCTCCATAGCACCAGAGCTCCAGAGCTCCACAGCACCAGAGCTCCATAGCTCCATAGCACCAGAGCTCCATAGCTCCATAGCACCAGAGCTCCATAGCTCCATAGCACCAGAGCTCCATAGCTCCATAGCACCAGAGCTCCATAGCTCCATAGCACCAGAGCTCCATAGCTCCATAGCACCAGAGCTCCATAGCTCCATAGCTCCAGCCTGGGTGGCTGGTGGCTCCATAGCTCCATACTTCCATAGCTCCACTCAGAGAGTGTGCTAAAATTGCACTAAGTGCGAAAGCCCATTCATTTACAACGGCGTGTCCACAAGGCGGCGACATTTCCCCGTTACCGGTGGCTGCGCGGCGGGTGAGTGACAGAGCTTATCCGAGCGGCTGGAACTCTGCGCCGGCGTGGTCGAGCGTGAGGCCTCGGCCCTTTGGCTGCCTGGTACCTAAAACACTTCCATTGATCCAGCCACGGAGGGTGCTGGCTGGTGGCTCCATAGCTCCATAGCTCCATACCTCCAGAGCTCCAGAGCTCCATAGCACCAGAGCTCCATAGCTCCATAGCACCAGAGCTCCATAGCACCAGAGCTCCATAGCTCCATAGCACCAGAGCTCCATAGCTCCATAGCACCAGAGCTCCATAGCTCCATAGCACCAGAGCTCCATAGCTCCATAGCTCCATAGCACCAGAGCTCCATAGCTCCATAGCACCAGAGCTCCATAGCTCCATAGCACCAGAGCTCCATAGCTCCATAGCACCAGAGCTCCATAGCTCCATAGCACCAGAGCTCCATAGCTCCATAGCACCAGAGCTCCATAGCTCCATAGCACCAGAGCTCCATAGCTCCATAGCACCAGAGCTCCATAGCTCCATAGCACCAGAGCTCCATAGCTCCATAGCACCAGAGCTCCATAGCTCCATAGCTCCAGGGCTCCATAGCTCCAGGGCTCCATAGCTCCATAGCTCCAGGGCTCCATAGCTCCAGGGCTCCAGGGCTCCATAGCTCCATACCTCCAGAGCTCCATAGCTCCATACTTCCAGAGCTCCATAGCTCCATAGCTCCATACTTCCATAGCTCCAGCCGCGGAGGGTGCTGGCTGGTGGCTCCATAGCTCCATACTTCCATACTTGCAGCCACGGAGTTGGCTAAAATTGCACTAAGTGCGAAAGCCCATTCATTTACAACGGCGTGTCCGCCAGGCGGCGACATTTCCCCGTTACCGGTGGCTGCGCGGCGGGTGAGTGACAGAGCTTATCCGAGCGGCTGGAACTCTGCGCCGGCGTGGTCGAGCGTGAGGCCCCGGCCCTTTGGCTGCCTGGTACCTAAAACACTTCCATTGATCCAGCCACGGAGGGTGCTGGCTGGTGGCTCCATAGCTCCATAGCTCCATAGCACCAGAGCTCCATAGCTCCATAGCACCAGAGCTCCATAGCTCCATAGCACCAGAGCTCCATAGCTCCATAGCACCAGAGCTCCAGAGCTCCATAGCACCAGAGCTCCAGAGCTCCATAGCACCAGAGCTCCATAGCTCCATAGCACCAGAGCTCCAGAGCTCCATAGCACCAGAGCTCCATAGCTCCATAGCACCAGAGCTCCATAGCTCCATAGCACCAGAGCTCCATAGCTCCATAGCACCAGAGCTCCATAGCTCCATAGCACCAGAGCTCCATAGCTCCATAGCACCAGAGCTCCATAGCTCCATAGCTCCAGGGCTCCATAGCTCCAGGGCTCCATAGCTCCATAGCTCCAGGGCTCCATAGCTCCAGGGCTCCAGGGCTCCATAGCTCCATACCTCCAGAGCTCCATAGCTCCATACTTCCAGAGCTCCATAGCTCCATAGCTCCATACTTCCATAGCTCCAGCCGCGGAGGGTGCTGGCTGGTGGCTCCATAGCTCCATACTTCCATACTTGCAGCCACGGAGTTGGCTAAAATTGCACTAAGTGCGAAAGCCCATTCATTTACAACGGCGTGTCCGCCAGGCGGCGACATTTCCCCGTTACCGGTGGCTGCGCGGCGGGTGAGTGACAGAGCTTATCCGAGCGGCTGGAACTCTGCGCCGGCGTGGTCGAGCGTGAGGCCCCGGCCCTTTGGCTGCCTGGTACCTAAAACACTTCCATTGATCCAGCCACGGAGGGTGCTGGCTGGTGGCTCCATAGCTCCATAGCTCCATAGCACCAGAGCTCCAGAGCTCCACAGCACCAGAGCTCCATAGCTCCATAGCACCAGAGCTCCATAGCTCCATAGCACCAGAGCTCCATAGCTCCATAGCACCAGAGCTCCATAGCTCCATAGCACCAGAGCTCCAGAGCTCCATAGCACCAGAGCTCCAGAGCTCCATAGCACCAGAGCTCCATAGCTCCATAGCACCAGAGCTCCATAGCTCCAGAGCTCCATAGCTCCAGCCTGGGTGGCTGGTGGCTCCATAGCTCCATACTTCCATAGCTCTAAGTCAGAGAGTTGGCGAAAATTGCACTAAGTGCGAAAGCCCATTCATTTACAACGGCGTGTCCACAAGGCGGCGACATTTCCCCGTTACCGGTGGCTGCGCGGCGGGAGAGTGACAGAGCTCATCCGAGCGGCTGGAACTCTGCGCCGGCGTGGTCGAGCGTGAGGCCTCGGCACTTTGGCCGCCTGGTACCTAAACACTTCCATTGATCCAGCCACGGAGGGTGCTGGCTGGTGGCTCCATACCTCCATAGCTCCATACCTCCAGAGCTCCAGAGCTCCATAGCACCAGAGCTCCATAGCTCCATAGCACCAGAGCTCCATAGCTCCATAGCACCAGAGCTCCATAGCTCCATAGCACCAGAGCTCCATAGCTCCATAGCACCAGAGCTCCATAGCTCCATAGCACCAGAGCTCCATAGCTCCATAGCACCAGAGCTCCATAGCTCCATAGCACCAGAGCTCCATAGCTCCATAGCACCAGAGCTCCATAGCTCCATAGCTCCAGGGCTCCATAGCTCCAGGGCTCCATAGCTCCATAGCTCCAGGGCTCCATAGCTCCAGGGCTCCAGGGCTCCATAGCTCCAGGGCTCCAGGGCTCCATAGCTCCATACCTCCAGAGCTCCATAGCTCCATACTTCCAGAGCTCCATAGCTCCATAGCGCCATACTTCCATAGCTCCATAGCTCCATACTTCCATAGCACCAGAGCTCCATAGCTCCAGAGCTCCATAGCTCCAGCCTGGGTGGCTGGTGGCTCCATAGCTCCATACTTCCATAGCTCCAGTCAGAGAGTTGGCGAAAATTGCACTAAGTGCGAAAGCCCATTCATTTACAACGGCGTGTCCACAAGGCGGCGACATTTCCCCGTTACCGGTGGCTGCGCGGCGGGTGAGTGACAGAGCTTATCCGAGCGGCTGGAACTCTGCGCCGGCGTGGTCGAGCGTGAGGCCTCGGCCCTTTGGCTGCCTGGTACCTAAAACACTTCCATTGATCCAGCCACGGAGGGTGCTGGCTGGTGGCTCCATAGCTCCATAGCTCCATAGCTCCATAGCTCCATACTTCCATAGCTCCATACTTCCATAGCTCCAGACTTCCATAGCTCCATAGCTCCATAGCTCCATAGCTCCATAGCTCCATACTTCCAGAGCTCCATAGCTCCATAGCACCAGAGCTCCAGAGCTCCATAGCTCCATAGCTCCATAGCCCCAGAGCTCCATAGCTCCATAGCTCCATAGCTCCAGAGCTCCATACTTCCATAGCTCCAGAGCTCCAGCCTGTCTGGTGGCTCCATAGCTCCATAGCTCCATACTTGCAGCCACGGAGCTGGCGAAAATTGCACTAAGTGCGAAAGCCCATTCATTTACAACGGCGTGTCCACAAGGCGGCGACATTTCCCCGTTACCGGTGGCTGCTTAGCGGGAGAGTGACAGAGCTTATCCGAGCGGCTGGAACTCTGGGCCGGCCTGGTCGAGCGGCTGGCCTCGGTAGTTGAGGTACCAGGGGCGGGCTGGGGAGCTCCAGGCGGGGCTTGTGAGAGAGTGTAGCCGAGCGGCTGGAACTCTGGGCCGGCGTGGTTGAGCAGCATGCCCGCGGAGGTGGCTCTTCCATAGGCACGGAGGGTGCTGGAGCTCCACACTTCCCTAGGCACGGAGGGTGCTGGAGCTCCACACTTCCATAGCTCCAGGCACGGAGGGTGCTGGAGCTCCACACTTCCATAGGCACGGAGGGTGCTGGAGCTCCATACTTCCATAGCTCCAGGCACGGAGGGTGCTGGAGCTCCACACTTCCATAGGCAGGGAGGGTGCTGGAGCTCCACACTTCCATAGGCAGGGAGGGTGCTGGAGCTCCACACTTCCATAGGCAGGGAGGGTGCTGGAGCTCCACACTTCCATAGGCAGGGAGGGTGCTGGAGCTCCACACTTCCATAGGCAGGGAGGGTGCTGGAGCTCCACACTTCCATAGGCAGGGAGGGTGCTGGAGCTCCACACTTCCATAGGCAGGGAGGGTGCTGGAGCTCCACACTTCCATAGGCAGGGAGGGTGCTGGAGCTCCACACTTCCATAGGCAGGGAGGGTGCTGGAGCTCCACACTTCCATAGGCAGGGAGGGTGCTGGAGCTCCACACTTCCATAGGCAGGGAGGGTGCTGGAGCTCCACACTTCCATAGGCAGGGAGGGTGCTGGAGCTCCACACTTCCATAGGCAGGGAGGGTGCTGGAGCTCCACACTTCCATAGGCAGGGAGGGTGCTGGAGCTCCACACTTCCATAGGCAGGGAGGGTGCTGGAGCTCCACACTTCCATAGGCAGGGAGGGTGCTGGAGCTCCACACTTCCATAGGCAGGGAGGGTGCTGGAGCTCCACACTTCCATAGGCAGGGAGGGTGCTGGAGCTCCACACTTCCATAGGCAGGGAGGGTGCTGGAGCTCCACACTTCCATAGGCAGGGAGGGTGCTGGAGCTCCACACTTCCATAGGCAGGGAGGGTGCTGGAGCTCCACACTTCCATAGGCAGGGAGGGTGCTGGAGCTCCACACTTCCATAGGCAGGGAGGGTGCTGGAGCTCCACACTTCCATAGGCAGGGAGGGTGCTGGAGCTCCACACTTCCATAGGCAGGGAGGGTGCTGGAGCTCCACACTTCCATAGGCAGGGAGGGTGCTGGAGCTCCACACTTCCATAGGCAGGGAGGGTGCTGGAGCTCCACACTTCCATAGGCAGGGAGGGTGCTGGAGCTCCACACTTCCATAGGCAGGGAGGGTGCTGGAGCTCCACACTTCCATAGGCAGGGAGGGTGCTGGAGCTCCACACTTCCATAGGCAGGGAGGGTGCTGGAGCTCCACACTTCCATAGGCAGGGAGGGTGCTGGAGCTCCACACTTCCATAGGCAGGGAGGGTGCTGGAGCTCCACACTTCCATAGGCAGGGAGGGTGCTGGAGCTCCACACTTCCATAGGCAGGGAGGGTGCTGGAGCTCCACACTTCCATAGGCAGGGAGGGTGCTGGAGCTCCACACTTCCATAGGCAGGGAGGGTGCTGGAGCTCCACACTTCCATAGGCAGGGAGGGTGCTGGAGCTCCACACTTCCATAGGCAGGGAGGGTGCTGGAGCTCCACACTTCCATAGGCAGGGAGGGTGCTGGAGCTCCACACTTCCATAGGCAGGGAGGGTGCTGGAGCTCCACACTTCCATAGGCAGGGAGGGTGCTGGAGCTCCACACTTCCATAGGCAGGGAGGGTGCTGGAGCTCCACACTTCCATAGGCAGGGAGGGTGCTGGAGCTCCACACTTCCATAGGCAGGGAGGGTGCTGGAGCTCCACACTTCCATAGGCAGGGAGGGTGCTGGAGCTCCACACTTCCATAGGCAGGGAGGGTGCTGGAGCTCCACACTTCCATAGGCAGGGAGGGTGCTGGAGCTCCACACTTCCATAGGCAGGGAGGGTGCTGGAGCTCCACACTTCCATAGGCAGGGAGGGTGCTGGAGCTCCACACTTCCATAGGCAGGGAGGGTGCTGGAGCTCCACACTTCCATAGGCAGGGAGGGTGCTGGAGCTCCACACTTCCATAGGCAGGGAGGGTGCTGGAGCTCCACACTTCCATAGGCAGGGAGGGTGCTGGAGCTCCACACTTCCATAGGCAGGGAGGGTGCTGGAGCTCCACACTTCCATAGGCAGGGAGGGTGCTGGAGCTCCACACTTCCATAGGCAGGGAGGGTGCTGGAGCTCCACACTTCCATAGGCAGGGAGGGTGCTGGAGCTCCACACTTCCATAGGCAGGGAGGGTGCTGGAGCTCCACACTTCCATAGGCAGGGAGGGTGCTGGAGCTCCACACTTCCATAGGCAGGGAGGGTGCTGGAGCTCCACACTTCCATAGGCAGGGAGGGTGCTGGAGCTCCACACTTCCATAGGCAGGGAGGGTGCTGGAGCTCCACACTTCCATAGGCAGGGAGGGTGCTGGAGCTCCACACTTCCATAGGCAGGGAGGGTGCTGGAGCTCCACACTTCCATAGGCAGGGAGGGTGCTGGAGCTCCACACTTCCATAGGCAGGGAGGGTGCTGGAGCTCCACACTTCCATAGGCAGGGAGGGTGCTGGAGCTCCACACTTCCATAGGCAGGGAGGGTGCTGGAGCTCCACACTTCCATAGGCAGGGAGGGTGCTGGAGCTCCACACTTCCATAGGCAGGGAGGGTGCTGGAGCTCCACACTTCCATAGGCAGGGAGGGTGCTGGAGCTCCACACTTCCATAGGCAGGGAGGGTGCTGGAGCTCCACACTTCCATAGGCAGGGAGGGTGCTGGAGCTCCACACTTCCATAGGCAGGGAGGGTGCTGGAGCTCCACACTTCCATAGGCAGGGAGGGTGCTGGAGCTCCACACTTCCATAGGCAGGGAGGGTGCTGGAGCTCCACACTTCCATAGGCAGGGAGGGTGCTGGAGCTCCACACTTCCATAGGCAGGGAGGGTGCTGGAGCTCCACACTTCCATAGGCAGGGAGGGTGCTGGAGCTCCACACTTCCATAGGCAGGGAGGGTGCTGGAGCTCCACACTTCCATAGGCAGGGAGGGTGCTGGAGCTCCACACTTCCATAGGCAGGGAGGGTGCTGGAGCTCCACACTTCCATAGGCAGGGAGGGTGCTGGAGCTCCACACTTCCATAGGCAGGGAGGGTGCTGGAGCTCCACACTTCCATAGGCAGGGAGGGTGCTGGAGCTCCACACTTCCATAGGCAGGGAGGGTGCTGGAGCTCCACACTTCCATAGGCAGGGAGGGTGCTGGAGCTCCACACTTCCATAGGCAGGGAGGGTGCTGGAGCTCCACACTTCCATAGGCAGGGAGGGTGCTGGAGCTCCACACTTCCATAGGCAGGGAGGGTGCTGGAGCTCCACACTTCCATAGGCAGGGAGGGTGCTGGAGCTCCACACTTCCATAGGCAGGGAGGGTGCTGGAGCTCCACACTTCCATAGGCAGGGAGGGTGCTGGAGCTCCACACTTCCATAGGCAGGGAGGGTGCTGGAGCTCCACACTTCCATAGGCAGGGAGGGTGCTGGAGCTCCACACTTCCATAGGCAGGGAGGGTGCTGGAGCTCCACACTTCCATAGGCAGGGAGGGTGCTGGAGCTCCACACTTCCATAGGCAGGGAGGGTGCTGGAGCTCCACACTTCCATAGGCAGGGAGGGTGCTGGAGCTCCACACTTCCATAGGCAGGGAGGGTGCTGGAGCTCCACACTTCCATAGGCAGGGAGGGTGCTGGAGCTCCACACTTCCATAGGCAGGGAGGGTGCTGGAGCTCCACACTTCCATAGGCAGGGAGGGTGCTGGAGCTCCACACTTCCATAGGCAGGGAGGGTGCTGGAGCTCCACACTTCCATAGGCAGGGAGGGTGCTGGAGCTCCACACTTCCATAGGCAGGGAGGGTGCTGGAGCTCCACACTTCCATAGGCAGGGAGGGTGCTGGAGCTCCACACTTCCATAGGCAGGGAGGGTGCTGGAGCTCCACACTTCCATAGGCAGGGAGGGTGCTGGAGCTCCACACTTCCATAGGCAGGGAGGGTGCTGGAGCTCCACACTTCCATAGGCAGGGAGGGTGCTGGAGCTCCACACTTCCATAGGCAGGGAGGGTGCTGGAGCTCCACACTTCCATAGGCAGGGAGGGTGCTGGAGCTCCACACTTCCATAGGCAGGGAGGGTGCTGGAGCTCCACACTTCCATAGGCAGGGAGGGTGCTGGAGCTCCACACTTCCATAGGCAGGGAGGGTGCTGGAGCTCCACACTTCCATAGGCAGGGAGGGTGCTGGAGCTCCACACTTCCATAGGCAGGGAGGGTGCTGGAGCTCCACACTTCCATAGGCAGGGAGGGTGCTGGAGCTCCACACTTCCATAGGCAGGGAGGGTGCTGGAGCTCCACACTTCCATAGGCAGGGAGGGTGCTGGAGCTCCACACTTCCATAGGCAGGGAGGGTGCTGGAGCTCCACACTTCCATAGGCAGGGAGGGTGCTGGAGCTCCACACTTCCATAGGCAGGGAGGGTGCTGGAGCTCCACACTTCCATAGGCAGGGAGGGTGCTGGAGCTCCACACTTCCATAGGCAGGGAGGGTGCTGGAGCTCCACACTTCCATAGGCAGGGAGGGTGCTGGAGCTCCACACTTCCATAGGCAGGGAGGGTGCTGGAGCTCCACACTTCCATAGGCAGGGAGGGTGCTGGAGCTCCACACTTCCATAGGCAGGGAGGGTGCTGGAGCTCCACACTTCCATAGGCAGGGAGGGTGCTGGAGCTCCACACTTCCATAGGCAGGGAGGGTGCTGGAGCTCCACACTTCCATAGGCAGGGAGGGTGCTGGAGCTCCACACTTCCATAGGCAGGGAGGGTGCTGGAGCTCCACACTTCCATAGGCAGGGAGGGTGCTGGAGCTCCACACTTCCATAGGCAGGGAGGGTGCTGGAGCTCCACACTTCCATAGGCAGGGAGGGTGCTGGAGCTCCACACTTCCATAGGCAGGGAGGGTGCTGGAGCTCCACACTTCCATAGGCAGGGAGGGTGCTGGAGCTCCACACTTCCATAGGCAGGGAGGGTGCTGGAGCTCCACACTTCCATAGGCAGGGAGGGTGCTGGAGCTCCACACTTCCATAGGCAGGGAGGGTGCTGGAGCTCCACACTTCCATAGGCAGGGAGGGTGCTGGAGCTCCACACTTCCATAGGCAGGGAGGGTGCTGGAGCTCCACACTTCCATAGGCAGGGAGGGTGCTGGAGCTCCACACTTCCATAGGCAGGGAGGGTGCTGGAGCTCCACACTTCCATAGGCAGGGAGGGTGCTGGAGCTCCACACTTCCATAGGCAGGGAGGGTGCTGGAGCTCCACACTTCCATAGGCAGGGAGGGTGCTGGAGCTCCACACTTCCATAGGCAGGGAGGGTGCTGGAGCTCCACACTTCCATAGGCAGGGAGGGTGCTGGAGCTCCACACTTCCATAGGCAGGGAGGGTGCTGGAGCTCCACACTTCCATAGGCAGGGAGGGTGCTGGAGCTCCACACTTCCATAGGCAGGGAGGGTGCTGGAGCTCCACACTTCCATAGGCAGGGAGGGTGCTGGAGCTCCACACTTCCATAGGCAGGGAGGGTGCTGGAGCTCCACACTTCCATAGGCAGGGAGGGTGCTGGAGCTCCACACTTCCATAGGCAGGGAGGGTGCTGGAGCTCCACACTTCCATAGGCAGGGAGGGTGCTGGAGCTCCACACTTCCATAGGCAGGGAGGGTGCTGGAGCTCCACACTTCCATAGGCAGGGAGGGTGCTGGAGCTCCACACTTCCATAGGCAGGGAGGGTGCTGGAGCTCCACACTTCCATAGGCAGGGAGGGTGCTGGAGCTCCACACTTCCATAGGCAGGGAGGGTGCTGGAGCTCCACACTTCCATAGGCAGGGAGGGTGCTGGAGCTCCACACTTCCATAGGCAGGGAGGGTGCTGGAGCTCCACACTTCCATAGGCAGGGAGGGTGCTGGAGCTCCACACTTCCATAGGCAGGGAGGGTGCTGGAGCTCCACACTTCCATAGGCAGGGAGGGTGCTGGAGCTCCACACTTCCATAGGCAGGGAGGGTGCTGGAGCTCCACACTTCCATAGGCAGGGAGGGTGCTGGAGCTCCACACTTCCATAGGCAGGGAGGGTGCTGGAGCTCCACACTTCCATAGGCAGGGAGGGTGCTGGAGCTCCACACTTCCATAGGCAGGGAGGGTGCTGGAGCTCCACACTTCCATAGGCAGGGAGGGTGCTGGAGCTCCACACTTCCATAGGCAGGGAGGGTGCTGGAGCTCCACACTTCCATAGGCAGGGAGGGTGCTGGCACATCCACACTTCCAGCCACGGAGCATGCTGGCACTTCCACCTTGCTTGCTAAGTCGGCGTGATCTTGCCCAAAAAGTCCCTCCTCACCTCCAGCTGGAAGTGGAAAAAAATCCTCCACCTGCTTGGCCGAGGTTCTGGAAGCCAGCAGCTCGCAGAATGTTGCCAAAGTTTCACTGGAAGGAAAAGAAAAGAGAAGACCGAGTGCGCATTTCACCTACCGCCGAATGTCCACAAGAGGGAAGTGTCACTCCGTCGCAGAATCTGCGCCGACGCACTCGGCACCCTTCGAATTTATGGTGCCGGTGCGGGTGTTCTGGGTGCAAAAAGGCCGCCCAAGTGGTAGAAAAAAATCAGACTTCGTCTCTTAGGTCGAAATTAATGCCAAGTTTTGAAATGCGCTGGCAGGGGTGGACCAGGGCCCGTTAGAAGTGCTTAGCCGAGGTCCTGGAAGCCTAACCCGGCGTGATCTTGTGCAAAAAGCCGCTGCTGAGCTCCAGCTGGAAGTGTAAAAAGAACCGGGCTGGATCAAAAAAAGAACCGGGCGGCCCGTTAAAATTGCTTAGCCGAGGTCCTGGAACCCTAACCCGGCGTGATCTTGTGCAAAAAGCCGCTGCTGAGCTCCAGCTGGAAGTGTAAAAAGAACCGGGCTGGTTCAAAAAAAGAACCGGGCGACCCGTTAGAAGTGCTTAGCCGAGGTCCTGGAAGCCTAACCCGGCGTGATCTTGTGCAAAAAGCCGCTGCTGAGCTCCAGCTGGAAGTGGAAAAAGAACCGGGCTGGATCAAAAAAGAACCGGGGGACCCGTTAAAATTGCTTAGCCGAGGTCCTGGAAGCCTAACCCGGCGTGATCTTGTGCAAAAAGCCGCTCCCGAGCTCCAGCTGGAAGTGTAAAAAGAACCGGGCTGGATAAAAAAAGAACCGGGCTGGATCAAAAAAGAACCGGGCGACCCGTTAAAATTGCTTAGCCGAGGTCCTGGAAGCCTAACACGGCGTGATCTTGTGCAAATAGCCGCTCCCGAGCTCCAGCTGGAAGTGTAAAAAGAACCAGGCTGGATAAAAAAAAGAACCGGGCTGGATCAAAAAAGAACCGGGCGACCCGTTAAAATTGCTTAGCCGAGGTCCTGGAAGCCTAACCCGGCGTGATCTTGTGCAAAAAGCCGCTCCCAAGCTCCAGCTGGAAGTGTAAAAAGAACCAGGCTGGATAAAAAAAAGAACCGGGCTGGATCAAAAAAGAACCGGGCGACCCGTTAAAATTGCTTAGCCGAGGTCCTGGAAGCCTAACCCGGCGTGATCTTGTGCAAAAAGCCGCTCCCAAGCTCCAGCTGGAAGTGTAAAAAGAACCGGGCTGGATAAAAAAAAGAACCGGGCTGGATCAAAAAAGAACCGGGCGACCCGTTAAAATTGCTTAGCCGAGGTCCTGGAAGCCTAACACGGCGTGATCTTGTGCAAATAGCCGCTCCCGAGCTCCAGCTGGAAGTGTAAAAAGAACCAGGCTGGATAAAAAAAAGAACCGGGCTGGATCAAAAAAGAACCGGGCGACCCGTTAAAATTGCTTAGCCGAGGTCCTGGAAGCCTAACCCGGCGTGATCTTGTGCAAAAAGCCGCTCCCAAGCTCCAGCTGGAAGTGTAAAAAGAACCAGGCTGGATAAAAAAAAGAACCGGGCTGGATCAAAAAAGAACCGGGCGACCCGTTAAAATTGCTTAGCCGAGGTCCTGGAAGCCTAACCCGGCGTGATCTTGTGCAAAAAGCCGCTCCCAAGCTCCAGCTGGAAGTGTAAAAAGAACCGGGCTGGATAAAAAAAAAGAACCGGGCTGGATCAAAAAAGAACCGGGCGACCCGTTAAAATTGCTTAGCCGAGGTCCTGGAAGCCTAACCCGGCGTGATCTTGTGCAAAAAGCCGCTCCCGAGCTCCAGCTGGAAGTGTAAAAAGAACCGGGCTGGATAAAAAAAGAACCGGGCTGGATCAAAAAAGAACCGGGGGACCCGTTAAAATTGCTTAGCCGAGGTCCTGGAAGCCTAACCCGGCGTGATCTTGTGCAAAAAGCCGCTCCCGAGCTCCAGCTGGAAGTGTAAAAAGAACCGGGCTGGATAAAAAAAAGAACCGGGCTGGATCAAAAAAGAACCGGGCGACCCGTTAAAATTGCTTAGCCGAGGTCCTGGAAGCCTAACACGGCGTGATCTTGTGCAAATAGCCGCTCCCGAGCTCCAGCTGGAAGTGTAAAAAGAACCAGGCTGGATAAAAAAAAGAACCGGGCTGGATCAAAAAAGAACCGGGCGACCCGTTAAAATTGCTTAGCCGAGGTCCTGGAAGCCTAACCCGGCGTGATCTTGTGCAAAAAGCCGCTCCCAAGCTCCAGCTGGAAGTGTAAAAAGAACCGGGCTGGATAAAAAAAAGAACCGGGCTGGATCAAAAAAGAACCGGGCGACCCGTTAAAATTGCTTAGCCGAGGTCCTGGAAGCCTAACACGGCGTGATCTTGTGCAAAAAGCCGCTCCCGAGCTCCAGCTGGAAGTGTAAAAAGAACCGGGCTGGATAAAAAAAGAACCGGGCTGGATCAAAAAAGAACCGGGGGACCCGTTAAAATTGCTTAGCCGAGGTCCTGGAAGCCTAACCCGGCGTGATCTTGTGCAAAAAGCCGCTCCCGAGCTCCAGCTGGAAGTGTAAAAAGAACCGGGCTGGATAAAAAAAAGAACCGGGCTGGATCAAAAAAGAACCGGGCGACCCGTTAAAATTGCTTAGCCGAGGTCCTGGAAGCCTAACACGGCGTGATCTTGTGCAAATAGCCGCTCCCGAGCTCCAGCTGGAAGTGTAAAAAGAACCAGGCTGGATAAAAAAAAGAACCGGGCTGGATCAAAAAAGAACCGGGCGACCCGTTAAAATTGCTTAGCCGAGGTCCTGGAAGCCTAACCCGGCGTGATCTTGTGCAAAAAGCCGCTCCCGAGCTCCAGCTGGAAGTGTAAAAAGAACCAGGCTGGATAAAAAAAAGAACCGGGCTGGATCAAAAAAGAACCGGGCGACCCGTTAAAATTGCTTAGCCGAGGTCCTGGAAGCCTAACACGGCGTGTTCTTGTGCAAAAAGCCGCTCCCGAGCTCCAGCTGGAAGTGTAAAAAGAACCAGGCTGGATAAAAAAAAGAACCAGGCTGGATAAAAAAAAGAACCGGGCTGGATCAAAAAAGAACCGGGCGACCCGTTAAAATTGCTTAGCCGAGGTCCTGGAAGCCTAACACGGCGTGTTCTTGTGCAAAAAGCCGCTCCCGAGCTCCAGCTGGAAGTGTAAAAAGAACCAGGCTGGATAAAAAAAAGAACCGGGCTGGATCAAAAAAGAACCGGGCGACCCGTTAAAATTGCTTAGCTGAGGTCCTGGAAGCCTAACACGGCGTGATCTTGTGCAAAAAGCCGCTCCCGAGCTCCAGCTGGAAGTGTAAAAAGAACCGGGCTGGATAAAAAAAAAGAACCGGGCTGGTTCAAAAAAGAACCGGGCAACCCGTTAAAATTGCTTAGCCGAGGTCCTGGAAGCCTAACCCGGCGTGATCTTGCCCGAAAGTCGGCCTCTATACTTCCATTTTAGGTACCAGGGGCTATTAGTGTACTTGGTCCCACTAGTCAGTGTACTCATCCAGTTACCCCCCGTTTTCCAAAACACCATCGGCACGTATAAGGGGGGGACTCTTGAGAGAGATGAGGTATATGGCAGCGCAACACCAATCCGCTCCGCGCTGGTTCCCATGTCGGCTACGGATGAATAAAACCAGCCTGTCCCCCCTGGAGCTCACGAGACACGGAATTTTTTCTAAGTGCCAACGGCTCTTCCGAGCAAACGTGTCCGCTCCGGCTGGTTCCCCCGTCGGCCTCGAATGACGAAAAATGCCGGTCTCCGCCCGGAGCTCATGACAAACGAAAAATTTTCTAAGTGCCAACGGCACTAGCGAGCGAATGTGTCCGCTCGGCGCTGGTTCCCGGGTCGGACCCGGAAGACGAAAAACGCCGCTCTCCGCCCGGAGCTCATGACAAACGAAAAATTTTCTAAGTGCCAACGGCACTAGCGAGCGAATGTGTCCGCTCGGCGCTGGTTCCCGGGTCGAACCCGGAAGACGAAAAACGCCGCTCTCCGCCCGGAGCTCATGACAAACGAAAAATTTTCTAAGTGCCAACGGCACTAGCGAGCGAATGTGTCCGCTCGGCGCTGGTTCCCGGGTCGAACCCGGAAGACGAAAAACGCCGCTCTCCGCCCGGAGCTCATGACAAACGAAAAATTTTCTAAGTGCCAACGGCACTAGCGAGCGAATGTGTCCGCTCGGCGCTGGTTCCCGGGTCGAACCCGGAAGACGAAAAACGCCGCTCTCCGCCCGGAGCTCATTACAAACGAAAAATTTTCTAAGTGCCAACGGCACTAGCGAGCGAATGTGTCCGCTCGGCGCTGGTTCCCGGGTCGAACCCGGAAGACGAAAAACGCCGCTCTCCGCCCGGAGCTCATGACAAACGAAAAATTTTCTAAGTGCCAACGGCACTTGCGAGCGAATGTGTCCGCTCGGCGCTGGTTCCCGGGTCGGACCCGGAAGACGAAAAACGCCGGTCTCCGCCCGGAGCTCATGACAAACGAAAAATTTTCTAAGTGCCAACGGCACTAGCGAGCGAATGTGTCCGCTCGGCGCTGGTTCCCGGGTCGGACCCGGAAGACGAAAAACGCCGGTCCTCGCCTGGAGGTCCCAGCAAAATCGGCGAAAAAACGACTAAGTGTCAACTTTCGAAAAAACGACTAAGTGCCCACGGCTCTGCGGGGCTTGTGAGTCCGCCCCGCGCCGGTTCGGTGGTCGGCCTCAAAAAGCAAAAAATCAGCCTCTCTCCCTGGAGCTCACCTCGAGGTACCAGGGGGTGAGGTACCCGGGCTAAGGTGCAGTACCTTTTTTGGTCTTCAGGTGCGCCAGAGTACAATGAAATGGTCCCAGTAGTCAGTGTACTCATCGACTTTCCCCCCGTTTTCCAAAGCACCTCGTTTACGAGTATGGAGGAGATGGTGCTGGTCTCCCCACGGCGTCGGACACGCCGTCCTCGACAGCACAAGGTCGGATAGAAGACCTGGAAAGCGCCGTGGCACGCGCTGGAGGTGGGCACTTTGGCGAAAAAACGACTAAGTGTCAACTTTCGAAAAAACGACTAAGTGTCAACTTTCGAAAAAACGGCTAAGTGTCAACTTTCGAAAAAACGACTAAGTGTCACCTCTCTGAAAAAATGGCAAAGTGTCGCCTCTCTGAAATTTTTCTAAGTGCCCACGGCTCTGCGGGCTCGTGCATCCGAGCCGCGCCGGTTCTGCAACCGGCCTAGAATGACGAAAAATAACGGTCTCCTCCTGGAGCTCACAGCCAATTGTGGCGAAAAAGTGGCAAAGTGCCCACGGCTCTGCGGGCTCGTGCATCCGACCCGCGCCGGTTCTGCAGCCGGCCTAGAATGACGAAAAATAACGGTCTCCTCCTGGAGCTCACAGCCAACTTGGCAAAAAGTTTCTAAGTGCCCACGGCCCTGCCGAGCTTTGGCGTCCGCTCAGCGCCGGTTCCGCAGTCGGCCTCGAATGACGAAAAATAACGGTCTCCTCCTGGAGCTCACAGCCAACTTGGCAAAAAGTTTCTAAGTGCCCACGGCCCTGCCGAGCTTTGGCGTCCGCCCAGCGCCGGTTCCGCAGTCGGCCTCGAATGACGAAAAATAACGGTCTCCTCCTGGAGCTCACAGCCAACTTGGCAAAAAGTTTCTAAGTGCCCACGGCCATGCCGAGCTTTGGCGTCCGCTCAGCGCCGGTTCCGCAGTCGGCCTCGAATGACGAAAAATAACGGTCTCCTCCTGGAGCTCACAGCCAACTTGGCAAAAAGTTTCTAAGTGCCCACGGCCCTGCCGAGCTTTGGCGTCCGCTCAGCGCCGGTTCCGCAGTCGGCCTCGAATGACGAAAAATGACGGTCTCCTCCTGGAGCTCACAGCCAACTTGGCAAAAAGTTTCTAAGTGCCCACGGCCCTGCCGAGCTTTGGCGTCCGCCCAGCGCCGGTTCCGCAGTCGGCCTCGAATGACGAAAAATGACGGTCTCCTCCTGGAGCTCACAGCCAACTTGGCAAAAAGTTTCTAAGTGCCCACGGCCCTGCCGAGCTTTGGCGTCCGCCCAGCGCCGGTTCCGCAGTCGGCCTCGAATGACGAAAAATGACGGTCTCCTCCTGGAGCTCACAGCCAACTTGGCAAAAAGTTTCTAAGTGCCCACGGCCCTGCCGAGCTTTGGGTCCGCTCAGCGCCGGTTCCGCAGTCGGCCTCGAATGACGAAAAATAACGGTCTCCTCCTGGAGCTCACAGCCAACTTGGCAAAAAGTTTCTAAGTGCCCACGGCCCTGCCGAGCTTTGGCGTCCGCCCAGCGCCGGTTCCGCAGTCGGCCTCGAATGACGAAAAATAACGGTCTCCTCCTGGAGCTCACAGCCAACTTGGCAAAAAGTTTCTAAGTGCCCACGGCCCTGCCGAGCTTTGGCGTCCGCCCAGCGCCGGTTCCGCAGTCGGCCTCGAATGACGAAAAATAACGGTCTCCTCCTGGAGCTCACAGCCAACTTGGCAAAAAGTTTCTAAGTGTCACATCTCTGAAAAAACGGCTAAGTGTCGACTTTCGAAAAAACGGCAAAGTGTCACATCTCTGAAAAAACGGCTAAGTGTCGACTTTCGAAAAAACGGCTAAGTGTCAACTTTCGAAAAAACGGCTAAGTGTCGCCTCTCTGAAAAAACGGCAAAGTGTCAACTTTCGAAAAAACGACAGAGTGTCGCCTCTCTGAAAAAACGACTAAGTGTCGACTCTGAGAAAATGGCAAAGTGCCCACGGCTCTGCGGGCTCGTGCATCCGACCCGCGCCGGTTCCCCAGCCGGCCTGAAATAAGGCAAAACCAGCCTCTCCGCCTGGAGCTCAGAGCCAACTTGGCGAATATTTTCTAAGTGCCCACGGCTCTGCGTGGCTACGGCGTCTGCCCAGCGCCGGTTCCTGGGTCGAACCCCGAGGACGAGGAATGCCGGTCTCCGCCTGGAGGTCCCAGCTTAATCGGCGAAAATTTTCTAAGTGCCCACGGCTCTGCCGGGCTCGTGCATCCGACCCGCGCCGGTTCCCCAGCCGGCCTGAAATAAGGCAAAACCAGGCTCTCCCCCTGGAGCTCAGAGCCAATTGTGGCGAAAAAACGACTAAGTGTCAACTTTCGAAAAAACGACTAAGTGTCAACTTTCCAAAAAAACGGCTAAGTGTCGACTTTCGAAAAAACGGCTAAGTGTCAACTTTCGAAAAAACGACTAAGTGTCGCCTCTGAAAAAACGACTAAGTGTCGCCTCTCTGAAAAAACGACTAAGTGCCCACGGCTCTGGGGGGCTTGTGAGTCCGCCCCGCGCCGGTTCGGCGGTCGGCCTCAAAAAGCGAAAAATCAGCCTCTCTCCCTGGAGCTCACCAAAAATTTGTCGAAATTTTTCTAAGTTCTCCTCGAGGTACCAGGGGGTGAGGTACCCGGGCTAAGGTGCAGTACCTTTTTTGGTCTTCAGGTGCGCCAGAGTACAATGAAATGGTCCCAGTAGTCAGTGTACTCATCGACTTTCCCCCCGTTTTCCAAAGCACCCCGTTTACGAGTATGGAGGAGATGGTGCTGGTCTCCCCACGGCGTCGGACACGCCGTCCTCGACAGCACAAGGTCGGATAGAAGACCTGAAAAGCGCCGTGGCACGCGCTGGAGGTGTCACTGTGGCGAAAAAGTGACTAAGTGTCAACTTTCGAAAAAACGGCTAAGTGTCAACTTTCGAAAAAACGGCTAAGTGTCAACTTTCGAAAAAACGGCTAAGTGTCAACTTTCGAAAAAACGACTAAGTGTCGCCTCTCTGAAAAAACGGCAAAGTGTCAACTTTCGAAAAAACGACTAAGTGTCAACTTTCGAAAAAACGACTAAGTGTCACCTCTCTGAAAAAATGGCAAAGTGTCAACTGCGAATGTGGTGGTGCATGGAAGGAAGTGGAGGACGGCCGCCTCCTTAAACACAGGCCGGAGAGGAGCGTCAGGGCCAGGCTCCTCAAACATGGACCGAGTGTCGCCCTTAACACAGACCAAGGGGAGGACGGCCGCCTCCTTAAACACAGGCCGGAGAGGAGCGTCAGGGCCAGGCTCCTCAAACATGGACCGAGTGTCGCCCTTAACACAGACCAAGGGGAGGACGGCCGCCTCCTTAAACACAGGCCGGAGAGGAGCGTCAGGGCCAGGCTCCTCAAACATGGACCGAGTGTCGCCCTTAACACAGACCAAGGGGAGGACGGCCGCCTCCTTAAACACAGGCCGGAGAGGAGCGTCAGGGCCAGGCTCCTCAAACATGGACCGAGTGTCGCCCTTAACACGGACCAAGGGGAGGACGGCCGCCTCCTTAAACACAGGCCGGAGAGGAGCGTCAGGGCCAGGCTCCTCAAACATGGACCGAGTGTCGCCCTTAACACAGACCAAGGGGAGGACGGCCGCCTCCTTAAACACAGGCCGGAGAGGAGCGTCAGGGCCAGGCTCCTCAAACATGGACCGAGTGTCGCCCTTAACACGGACCAAGGGGAGGACGGCCGCCTCCTTAAACACAGGCCGGAGAGGAGCGTCAGGGCCAGGCTCCTCAAACATGGACCGAGTGTCGCCCTTAACACGGACCAAGGGGAGGACGGCCGCCTCCTTAAACACAGGCCGGAGAGGAGCGTCAGGGCCAGGCTCCTCAAACATGGACCGAGTGTCGCCCTTAACACAGACCAAGGGGAGGACGGCCGCCTCCTTAAACACAGGCCGGAGAGGAGCGTCAGGGCCAGGCTCCTCAAACATGGACCGAGTGTCGCCCTTAACACGGACCAAGGGGAGGACGGCCGCCTCCTTAAACACAGGCCGGAGAGGAGCGTCAGGGCCAGGCTCCTCAAACATGGACCGAGTGTCGCCCTTAACACGGACCAAGGGGAGGACGGCCGCCTCCTTAAACACAGGCCGGAGAGGAGCGTCAGGGCCAGGCTCCTCAAACATGGACAGAGTGTCGCCCTTAACACAGACCAAGCGGAGGACGGCCGCCTCCCTAAATACAGGCCGAACCGGAGCGCGAGTGTCGCTCCTTAAACACGGACCGAGTGGAGGACGGCCGCCTCCTTAAACACAGGCCGAACAAAATGACACAAAGTGTCAACTGCGAATGTTGTCCATCCAAGGAAGGAGCGTGATGCCCGGCCGGCTCCTTAAACACAGGCCGAGAGTCGCCCCGGACGGTCCGCCTCGCGGCGCCCGTCTGCTCGGATAAAATGACACAAAGTGTCAACTACGAATGTTGTCCATCCAAGGAGGGAGCGTGATGCCCGGCCGGCTCCGAAAACACAGGCCGAGAGTCGCCCCGGACGGTCCGCCTCGCGGCGCCCGTCTGCTCGGATAAAATGACACAAAGTGTCAACTGCGAATGTTGTCCATCCAAGGAAGGAGCGTGATGCCCGGCCGGCTCCTTAAACACAGGCCGAGAGTCGCCCCGGACGGTCCGCCTCGCTGCGCCCGCCCGCTCGGATAAAATGACACAAAGTGTCAACTACGAATGTTGTCCATCCAAGGAAGGAGCGTGATGCCCGGCCGGCTCCTTAAACACAGGCCGAGAGTCGCCCCGGACGGTCGCCTCGCGGCGCCCGTCTGCTCGGATAAAATGACACAAAGTGTCAACTACGAATGTTGTCCATCCAAGGAGGGAGCGTGATGCCCGGCCGGCTCCGAAAACACAGGCCGAGAGTCGCCCCGGACGGTCCGCCTCGCGGCGCCCGTCTGCTCGGATAAAATGACACAAAGTGTCAACTGCGAATGTTGTCCATCCAAGGAAGGAGCGTGATGCCCGGCCGGCTCCTTAAACACAGGCCGAGAGTCGCCCCGGACGGTCCGCCTCGCGGCGCCCGCCCGCTCGGATAAAATGACACAAAGTGTCAACTACGAATGTTGTCCATCCAAGGAAGGAGCGTGATGCCCGGCCGGCTCCTTAAACACAGGCCGAGAGTCGCCCCGGACGGTCGCCTCGCGGCGCCCGTCTGCTCGGATAAAATGACACAAAGTGTCAACTACGAATGTTGTCCATCCAAGGAGGGAGCGTGATGCCCGGCCGGCTCCGAAAACACAGGCCGAGAGTCGCCCCGGACGGTCCGCCTCGCGGCGCCCGTCT
>NW_028232126.1:15000-32500 GCF_054491065.1 Syngnathus leptorhynchus | reverse complement strand
GGGTGGCTGGTGGCTCCATAGCTCCATACTTCCATAGCTCCAGTCAGAGAGTTGGCGAAAATTGCACTAAGTGCGAAAGCCCATTCATTTACAACGGCGTGTCCGCCAGGCGGCGACATTTCCCCGTTACCGGTGGCTGCGTGGCGGGTGAGTGACAGAGCTTATCCGAGCGGCTGGAACTCTGCGCCGGCGTGGTCGAGCGTGAGGCCCCGGCCCTTTGGCTGCCTGGTACCTAAAACACTTCCATTGATCCAGCCACGGAGGGTGCTGGCTGGTGGCTCCATAGCTCCATAGCTCCATAGCACCAGAGCTCCATAGCTCCATAGCACCAGAGCTCCATAGCTCCATAGCACCAGAGCTCCATAGCTCCATAGCACCAGAGCTCCATAGCTCCATAGCACCAGAGCTACATAGCTCCATAGCACCAGAGCTCCATAGCTCCATAGCACCAGAGCTCCATAGCTCCATAGCACCAGAGCTCCATAGCTCCATAGCTCCAGGGCTCCATAGCTCCAGGGCTCCATAACTCCATAGCTCCAGGGCTCCATAGCTCCATACCTCCAGAGCTCCATAGCTCCAGCCTGGGTGGCTGGTGGCTCCATAGCTCCATACTTCCATAGCTCCAGTCAGAGAGTTGGCGAAAATTGCACTAAGTGCGAAAGCCCATTCATTTACAAGGGCGTGTCCGCCAGGCGGCGACATTTCCCCGTTACCGGTGGCTGCGCGGCGGGTGAGTGACAGAGCTTATCCGAGCGGCTGGAACTCTGCGCCGGCGTGGTCGAGCGTGAGGCCTCGGCCCTTTGGCTGCCTGGTACCTAAAACACTTCCATTGATCCAGCCACGGAGGGTGCTGGCTGGTGGCTCCATACCTCCATACCTCCAGAGCTCCATAGCACCAGAGCTCCATAGCTCCATAGCACCAGAGCTCCATAGCACCAGAGCTCCATAGCTCCATAGCACCAGAGCTCCATAGCTCCATAGCACCAGAGCTCCATAGCTCCATAGCACCAGAGCTCCATAGCACCAGAGCTCCATAGCTCCATAGCACCAGAGCTCCATAGCTCCATAGCACCAGAGCTCCATAGCTCCATAGCACCAGAGCTCCATAGCTCCATAGCACCATAGCTCCATAGCTCCATAGCTCCAGGGCTCCATAGCTCCATAGCTCCAGGGCTCCATAGCTCCAGGGCTCCAGGGCTCCATAGCTCCATAGCTCCATAGCTCCATAGCTCCATACTTCCATAGCACCAGAGCTCCATACCTCCAGAGCTCCATAGCTCCAGCCTGGGTGGCTGGTGGCTCCATAGCTCCATACTTCCATAGCTCCAGTCAGAGAGTTGGCGAAAATTGCACTAAGTGCGAAAGCCCATTCATTTACAAGGGCGTGTCCGCCAGGCGGCGACATTTCCCCGTTACCGGTGGCTGCGCGGCGGGTGAGTGACAGAGCTTATCCGAGCGGCTGGAACTCTGCGCCGGCGTGGTCGAGCGTGAGGCCTCGGCCCTTTGGCTGCCTGGTACCTAAAACACTTCCATTGATCCAGCCACGGAGGGTGCTGGCTGGTGGCTCCATACCTCCATAGCTCCATAGCACCAGAGCTCCATAGCTCCATAGCACCAGAGCTCCATGGCTTCAGAGCTCCATAGCACCATAGCTCCATACCTCCAGAGCTCCAGGGCTCCATAGCTCCATACCTCCAGAGCTCCATACCTCCAGAGCTCCATACCTCCAGAGCTCCATAGCTCCAGAGCTCCATAGCACCAGAGCTCCATAGCTCCATAGCACCAGAGCTCCATAGCACCAGAGCTCCATAGCACCAGAGCTCCATAGCTCCATAGCACCAGAGCTCCATAGCTCCATAGCACCAGAGCTCCATAGCTCCATAGCACCAGAGCTCCATAGCTCCATAGCACCAGAGCTCCATAGCTCCATAGCACCAGAGCTCCATAGCTCCATAGCTCCAGGGCTCCATAGCTCCATAGCTCCAGGGCTCCATAGCTCCAGGGCTCCAGGGCTCCATAGCTCCAGGGCTCCATAGCTCCAGGGCTCCAGGGCTCCATAGCTCCATACCTCCAGAGCTCCATAGCACCAGAGCTCCATGGCTCCATAGCTCCAGCCTGGGTGGCTGGTGGCTCCATAGCTCCATACTTCCATAGCTCCAGTCAGAGAGTTGGCGAAAATTGCACTAAGTGCGAAAGCCCATTCATTTACAAGGGCGTGTCCACAAGGCGGCGACATTTCCCCGTTACCGGTGGCTGCGCGGCAGGAGAGTGACAGAGCTTATCCGAGCGGCTGGAACTCTGCGCCGGCGTGGTCGAACGGCTGGCCTCGGTAGTTGAGGTACCAGGGGTGGGCCGGGGAGCTCCAGGCGGGTCTTGTGAGAGAGTGAAGCCGAGCGGCTGGAACTCTCGGCCGGCGTGGTCGAGCGGCTGGCCTCGGTAGTTGAGGTACCAGGGGTGGGCCGGGGAGCTCCAGGCGGGTCTTGTGAGAGAGTGAAGCCGAGCGGCTGGAACTCTCGGCCGGCCTGGTCGAGCGGCTGGCCTCGGTAGTTGAGGTACCAGGGGTGGGCTGGGGAGCTCCAGGCGGGGCTTGTGAGAGAGTGAAGCCGAGCGGCTGGAACTCTGGGCCGGTGTGGTTGAGCCACGGAGGGTGCTGGCTGGTGGCTCCATAGCTCCATAGCTCCATAGCTCCATAGCTCCATACTTCCATAGCTCCATAGCTCCATACTTCCATAGCTCCAGACTTCCATAGCTCCATAGCTCCATACTTCCATAGCTCCATACATCCATAGCTCCATAGCTCCATACTTCCATAGCTCCATAGCTCCATAGCTCCATAGCCCCAGAGCTCCATAGCTCCATAGCTCCATAGCTCCATAGCTCCATAGCTCCAGAGCTCCAAACTTCCATAGCTCCAGAGCTCCAGCCTGGCTGGTGGCTCCATAGCTCCATACTTGCAGCCACGGAGCTGGCGAAAATTGCACTAAGTGCGAAAGCCCATTCATTTACAAGGGCGTGTCCACAAGGCGGCGACATTTCCCCGTTACCGGTGGCTGCTTAGCGGGAGAGTGGCAGAGCTTATCCGAGCGGCTGGAACTCTGCGCCGGCGTGGTCGAGCGGCTGGCCTCGGTAGTTGAGGTACCAGGGGCGGGCTGGGGAGCTCCAGGCGGGGCTTGTGAGAGAGTGAAGCCGAGCGGCTGGAACTCTGGGCCGGCCTGGTCGAGCGGCTGGCCTCGGTAGTTGAGGTACCAGGGGCGGGCTGGGGAGCTCCAGGCGGGGCTTGTGAGAGAGTGTAGCCGAGCGGCTGGAACTCTGGGCCGGCGTGGTTGAGCAGCATGCCCGCGGAGGTGGCTCTTCCATAGGCACGGAGGGTGCTGGAGCTCCACACTTCCCTAGGCACGGAGGGTGCTGGAGCTCCACACTTCCATAGGCAGGGAGGGTGCTGGAGCTCCACACTTCCATAGGCAGGGAGGGTGCTGGAGCTCCACACTTCCATAGGCAGGGAGGGTGCTGGAGCTCCACACTTCCATAGGCAGGGAGGGTGCTGGAGCTCCACACTTCCATAGGCAGGGAGGGTGCTGGAGCTCCACACTTCCATAGGCAGGGAGGGTGCTGGAGCTCCACACTTCCATAGGCAGGGAGGGTGCTGGAGCTCCACACTTCCATAGGCAGGGAGGGTGCTGGAGCTCCACACTTCCATAGGCAGGGAGGGTGCTGGAGCTCCACACTTCCATAGGCAGGGAGGGTGCTGGAGCTCCACACTTCCATAGGCAGGGAGGGTGCTGGAGCTCCACACTTCCATAGGCAGGGAGGGTGCTGGAGCTCCACACTTCCATAGGCAGGGAGGGTGCTGGAGCTCCACACTTCCATAGGCAGGGAGGGTGCTGGAGCTCCACACTTCCATAGGCAGGGAGGGTGCTGGAGCTCCACACTTCCATAGGCAGGGAGGGTGCTGGAGCTCCACACTTCCATAGGCAGGGAGGGTGCTGGAGCTCCACACTTCCATAGGCAGGGAGGGTGCTGGAGCTCCACACTTCCATAGGCAGGGAGGGTGCTGGAGCTCCACACTTCCATAGGCAGGGAGGGTGCTGGAGCTCCACACTTCCATAGGCAGGGAGGGTGCTGGAGCTCCACACTTCCATAGGCAGGGAGGGTGCTGGAGCTCCACACTTCCATAGGCAGGGAGGGTGCTGGAGCTCCACACTTCCATAGGCAGGGAGGGTGCTGGAGCTCCACACTTCCATAGGCAGGGAGGGTGCTGGAGCTCCACACTTCCATAGGCAGGGAGGGTGCTGGAGCTCCACACTTCCATAGGCAGGGAGGGTGCTGGAGCTCCACACTTCCATAGGCAGGGAGGGTGCTGGAGCTCCACACTTCCATAGGCAGGGAGGGTGCTGGAGCTCCACACTTCCATAGGCAGGGAGGGTGCTGGAGCTCCACACTTCCATAGGCAGGGAGGGTGCTGGAGCTCCACACTTCCATAGGCAGGGAGGGTGCTGGAGCTCCACACTTCCATAGGCAGGGAGGGTGCTGGAGCTCCACACTTCCATAGGCAGGGAGGGTGCTGGAGCTCCACACTTCCATAGGCAGGGAGGGTGCTGGAGCTCCACACTTCCATAGGCAGGGAGGGTGCTGGAGCTCCACACTTCCATAGGCAGGGAGGGTGCTGGAGCTCCACACTTCCATAGGCAGGGAGGGTGCTGGAGCTCCACACTTCCATAGGCAGGGAGGGTGCTGGAGCTCCACACTTCCATAGGCAGGGAGGGTGCTGGAGCTCCACACTTCCATAGGCAGGGAGGGTGCTGGAGCTCCACACTTCCATAGGCAGGGAGGGTGCTGGAGCTCCACACTTCCATAGGCAGGGAGGGTGCTGGAGCTCCACACTTCCATAGGCAGGGAGGGTGCTGGAGCTCCACACTTCCATAGGCAGGGAGGGTGCTGGAGCTCCACACTTCCATAGGCAGGGAGGGTGCTGGAGCTCCACACTTCCATAGGCAGGGAGGGTGCTGGAGCTCCACACTTCCATAGGCAGGGAGGGTGCTGGAGCTCCACACTTCCATAGGCAGGGAGGGTGCTGGAGCTCCACACTTCCATAGGCAGGGAGGGTGCTGGAGCTCCACACTTCCATAGGCAGGGAGGGTGCTGGAGCTCCACACTTCCATAGGCAGGGAGGGTGCTGGAGCTCCACACTTCCATAGGCAGGGAGGGTGCTGGAGCTCCACACTTCCATAGGCAGGGAGGGTGCTGGAGCTCCACACTTCCATAGGCAGGGAGGGTGCTGGAGCTCCACACTTCCATAGGCAGGGAGGGTGCTGGAGCTCCACACTTCCATAGGCAGGGAGGGTGCTGGAGCTCCACACTTCCATAGGCAGGGAGGGTGCTGGAGCTCCACACTTCCATAGGCAGGGAGGGTGCTGGAGCTCCACACTTCCATAGGCAGGGAGGGTGCTGGAGCTCCACACTTCCATAGGCAGGGAGGGTGCTGGAGCTCCACACTTCCATAGGCAGGGAGGGTGCTGGAGCTCCACACTTCCATAGGCAGGGAGGGTGCTGGAGCTCCACACTTCCATAGGCAGGGAGGGTGCTGGAGCTCCACACTTCCATAGGCAGGGAGGGTGCTGGAGCTCCACACTTCCATAGGCAGGGAGGGTGCTGGAGCTCCACACTTCCATAGGCAGGGAGGGTGCTGGAGCTCCACACTTCCCTAGGCAGGGAGGGTGCTGGAGCTCCACACTTCCATAGGCAGGGAGGGTGCTGGAGCTCCACACTTCCATAGGCAGGGAGGGTGCTGGCACATCCACACTTCCAGCCACGGAGCATGCTGGCACTTCCACCTTGCTTGCTAAGTCGGCGTGATCTTGCCCAAAAAGTCCCTCCTCACCTCCAGCTGGAAGTGGAAAAAAATCCTCCACCTGCTTGGCCGAGGTTCTGGAAGCCAGCAGCTCGCAGAATGTTGCCAAAGTTTCACTGGAAGGAAAAGAAAAGAGAAGACCGAGTGCGCATTTCACCTACCGCCGAATGTCCACAAGAGGGAAGTGTCACTCCGTCGCAGAATCTGCGCCGACGCACTCGGCACCCTTCGAATTTATGGTGCCGGTGCGGGTGTTCTGGGTGCAAAAAGGCCGCCCAAGTGGTAGAAAAAAATCAGACTTCGTCTCTTAGGTCGAAATTAATGCCAAGTTTTGAAATGCGCTGGCAGGGGTGGACCAGGGCCCGTTAGAAGTGCTTAGCCGAGGTCCTGGAAGCCTAACCCGGCGTGATCTTGTGCAAAAAGCCGCTGCTGAGCTCCAGCTGGAAGTGTAAAAAGAACCGGGCTGGATCAAAAAAAGAACCGGGCGGCCCGTTAAAATTGCTTAGCCGAGGTCCTGGAACCCTAACCCGGCGTGATCTTGTGCAAAAAGCCGCTGCTGAGCTCCAGCTGGAAGTGTAAAAAGAACCGGGCTGGTTCAAAAAAAGAACCGGGCGACCCGTTAGAAGTGCTTAGCCGAGGTCCTGGAAGCCTAACCCGGCGTGATCTTGTGCAAAAAGCCGCTGCTGAGCTCCAGCTGGAAGTGGAAAAAGAACCGGGCTGGATCAAAAAAGAACCGGGGGACCCGTTAAAATTGCTTAGCCGAGGTCCTGGAAGCCTAACCCGGCGTGATCTTGTGCAAAAAGCCGCTCCCGAGCTCCAGCTGGAAGTGTAAAAAGAACCGGGCTGGATAAAAAAAGAACCGGGCTGGATCAAAAAAGAACCGGGCGACCCGTTAAAATTGCTTAGCCGAGGTCCTGGAAGCCTAACACGGCGTGATCTTGTGCAAATAGCCGCTCCCGAGCTCCAGCTGGAAGTGTAAAAAGAACCAGGCTGGATAAAAAAAAGAACCGGGCTGGATCAAAAAAGAACCGGGCGACCCGTTAAAATTGCTTAGCCGAGGTCCTGGAAGCCTAACCCGGCGTGATCTTGTGCAAAAAGCCGCTCCCAAGCTCCAGCTGGAAGTGTAAAAAGAACCAGGCTGGATAAAAAAAAGAACCGGGCTGGATCAAAAAAGAACCGGGCGACCCGTTAAAATTGCTTAGCCGAGGTCCTGGAAGCCTAACCCGGCGTGATCTTGTGCAAAAAGCCGCTCCCAAGCTCCAGCTGGAAGTGTAAAAAGAACCGGGCTGGATAAAAAAAAGAACCGGGCTGGATCAAAAAAGAACCGGGCGACCCGTTAAAATTGCTTAGCCGAGGTCCTGGAAGCCTAACACGGCGTGATCTTGTGCAAATAGCCGCTCCCGAGCTCCAGCTGGAAGTGTAAAAAGAACCAGGCTGGATAAAAAAAAGAACCGGGCTGGATCAAAAAAGAACCGGGCGACCCGTTAAAATTGCTTAGCCGAGGTCCTGGAAGCCTAACCCGGCGTGATCTTGTGCAAAAAGCCGCTCCCAAGCTCCAGCTGGAAGTGTAAAAAGAACCAGGCTGGATAAAAAAAAGAACCGGGCTGGATCAAAAAAGAACCGGGCGACCCGTTAAAATTGCTTAGCCGAGGTCCTGGAAGCCTAACCCGGCGTGATCTTGTGCAAAAAGCCGCTCCCAAGCTCCAGCTGGAAGTGTAAAAAGAACCGGGCTGGATAAAAAAAAAGAACCGGGCTGGATCAAAAAAGAACCGGGCGACCCGTTAAAATTGCTTAGCCGAGGTCCTGGAAGCCTAACCCGGCGTGATCTTGTGCAAAAAGCCGCTCCCGAGCTCCAGCTGGAAGTGTAAAAAGAACCGGGCTGGATAAAAAAAGAACCGGGCTGGATCAAAAAAGAACCGGGGGACCCGTTAAAATTGCTTAGCCGAGGTCCTGGAAGCCTAACCCGGCGTGATCTTGTGCAAAAAGCCGCTCCCGAGCTCCAGCTGGAAGTGTAAAAAGAACCGGGCTGGATAAAAAAAAGAACCGGGCTGGATCAAAAAAGAACCGGGCGACCCGTTAAAATTGCTTAGCCGAGGTCCTGGAAGCCTAACCCGGCGTGATCTTGTGCAAATAGCCGCTCCCGAGCTCCAGCTGGAAGTGTAAAAAGAACCAGGCTGGATAAAAAAAAGAACCGGGCTGGATCAAAAAAGAACCGGGCGACCCGTTAAAATTGCTTAGCCGAGGTCCTGGAAGCCTAACCCGGCGTGATCTTGTGCAAAAAGCCGCTCCCAAGCTCCAGCTGGAAGTGTAAAAAGAACCGGGCTGGATAAAAAAAGAACCGGGCTGGATCAAAAAAGAACCGGGCGACCCGTTAAAATTGCTTAGCCGAGGTCCTGGAAGCCTAACCCGGCGTGATCTTGTGCAAAAAGCCGCTCCCGAGCTCCAGCTGGAAGTGTAAAAAGAACCGGGCTGGATAAAAAAAGAACCGGGCTGGATCAAAAAAGAACCGGGGGACCCGTTAAAATTGCTTAGCCGAGGTCCTGGAAGCCTAACCCGGCGTGATCTTGTGCAAAAAGCCGCTCCCGAGCTCCAGCTGGAAGTGTAAAAAGAACCGGGCTGGATAAAAAAAAGAACCGGGCTGGATCAAAAAAGAACCGGGCGACCCGTTAAAATTGCTTAGCCGAGGTCCTGGAAGCCTAACCCGGCGTGATCTTGTGCAAATAGCCGCTCCCGAGCTCCAGCTGGAAGTGTAAAAAGAACCAGGCTGGATAAAAAAAAGAACCGGGCTGGATCAAAAAAGAACCGGGCGACCCGTTAAAATTGCTTAGCCGAGGTCCTGGAAGCCTAACCCGGCGTGATCTTGTGCAAAAAGCCGCTCCCGAGCTCCAGCTGGAAGTGTAAAAAGAACCAGGCTGGATAAAAAAAAGAACCGGGCTGGATCAAAAAAGAACCGGGCGACCCGTTAAAATTGCTTAGCCGAGGTCCTGGAAGCCTAACACGGCGTGTTCTTGTGCAAAAAGCCGCTCCCGAGCTCCAGCTGGAAGTGTAAAAAGAACCAGGCTGGATAAAAAAAAGAACCAGGCTGGATAAAAAAAAGAACCGGGCTGGATCAAAAAAGAACCGGGCGACCCGTTAAAATTGCTTAGCCGAGGTCCTGGAAGCCTAACACGGCGTGTTCTTGTGCAAAAAGCCGCTCCCGAGCTCCAGCTGGAAGTGTAAAAAGAACCAGGCTGGATAAAAAAAAGAACCGGGCTGGATCAAAAAAGAACCGGGCGACCCGTTAAAATTGCTTAGCTGAGGTCCTGGAAGCCTAACACGGCGTGATCTTGTGCAAAAAGCCGCTCCCGAGCTCCAGCTGGAAGTGTAAAAAGAACCGGGCTGGATAAAAAAAAAGAACCGGGCTGGTTCAAAAAAGAACCGGGCAACCCGTTAAAATTGCTTAGCCGAGGTCCTGGAAGCCTAACCCGGCGTGATCTTGCCCGAAAGTCGGCCTCTATACTTCCATTTTAGGTACCAGGGGCTATTAGTGTACTTGGTCCCACTAGTCAGTGTACTCATCCAGTTACCCCCCGTTTTCCAAAACACCATCGGCACGTATAAGGGGGGGACTCTTGAGAGAGATGAGGTATATGGCAGCGCAACACCAATCCGCTCCGCGCTGGTTCCCATGTCGGCTACGGATGAATAAAACCAGCCTGTCCCCCCTGGAGCTCACGAGACACGGAATTTTTTCTAAGTGCCAACGGCTCTTCCGAGCAAACGTGTCCGCTCCGGCTGGTTCCCCCGTCGGCCTCGAATGACGAAAAATGCCGGTCTCCGCCCGGAGCTCATGACAAACGAAAAATTTTCTAAGTGCCAACGGCACTAGCGAGCGAATGTGTCCGCTCGGCGCTGGTTCCCGGGTCGGACCCGGAAGACGAAAAACGCCGCTCTCCGCCCGGAGCTCATGACAAACGAAAAATTTTCTAAGTGCCAACGGCACTAGCGAGCGAATGTGTCCGCTCGGCGCTGGTTCCCGGGTCGAACCCGGAAGACGAAAAACGCCGCTCTCCGCCCGGAGCTCATGACAAACGAAAAATTTTCTAAGTGCCAACGGCACTAGCGAGCGAATGTGTCCGCTCGGCGCTGGTTCCCGGGTCGAACCCGGAAGACGAAAAACGCCGCTCTCCGCCCGGAGCTCATGACAAACGAAAAATTTTCTAAGTGCCAACGGCACTAGCGAGCGAATGTGTCCGCTCGGCGCTGGTTCCCGGGTCGAACCCGGAAGACGAAAAACGCCGCTCTCCGCCCGGAGCTCATTACAAACGAAAAATTTTCTAAGTGCCAACGGCACTAGCGAGCGAATGTGTCCGCTCGGCGCTGGTTCCCGGGTCGAACCCGGAAGACGAAAAACGCCGCTCTCCGCCCGGAGCTCATGACAAACGAAAAATTTTCTAAGTGCCAACGGCACTAGCGAGCGAATGTGTCCGCTCGGCGCTGGTTCCCGGGTCGAACCCGGAAGACGAAAAACGCCGCTCTCCGCCCGGAGCTCATGACAAACGAAAAATTTTCTAAGTGCCAACGGCACTAGCGAGCGAATGTGTCCGCTCGGCGCTGGTTCCCGGGTCGAACCCGGAAGACAAAAAACGCCGGTCTCCGCCCGGAGCTCATGACAAACGAAAAATTTTCTAAGTGCCAACGGCACTAGCGAGCGAATGTGTCCGCTCGGCGCTGGTTCCCGGGTCGAACCCGGAAGACGAAAAACGCCGCTCTCCGCCCGGAGCTCATGACAAACGAAAAATTTTCTAAGTGCCAACGGCACTTGCGAGCGAATGTGTCCGCTCGGCGCTGGTTCCCGGGTCGGACCCGGAAGACGAAAAACGCCGGTCTCCGCCCGGAGCTCATGACAAACGAAAAATTTTCTAAGTGCCAACGGCACTAGCGAGCGAATGTGTCCGCTCGGCGCTGGTTCCCGGGTCGGACCCGGAAGACGAAAAACGCCGGTCCTCGCCTGGAGGTCCCAGCAAAATCGGCGAAAAAACGACTAAGTGTCAACTTTCGAAAAAACGACTAAGTGCCCACGGCTCTGCGGGGCTTGTGAGTCCGCCCCGCGCCGGTTCGGTGGTCGGCCTCAAAAAGCAAAAAATCAGCCTCTCTCCCTGGAGCTCACCTCGAGGTACCAGGGGGTGAGGTACCCGGGCTAAGGTGCAGTACCTTTTTTGGTCTTCAGGTGCGCCAGAGTACAATGAAATGGTCCCAGTAGTCAGTGTACTCATCGACTTTCCCCCCGTTTTCCAAAGCACCTCGTTTACGAGTATGGAGGAGATGGTGCTGGTCTCCCCACGGCGTCGGACACGCCGTCCTCGACAGCACAAGGTCGGATAGAAGACCTGGAAAGCGCCGTGGCACGCGCTGGAGGTGGGCACTTTGGCGAAAAAACGACTAAGTGTCAACTTTCGAAAAAACGACTAAGTGTCAACTTTCGAAAAAACGGCTAAGTGTCAACTTTCGAAAAAACGACTAAGTGTCACCTCTCTGAAAAAATGGCAAAGTGTCGCCTCTCTGAAATTTTTCTAAGTGCCCACGGCTCTGCGGGCTCGTGCATCCGAGCCGCGCCGGTTCTGCAACCGGCCTAGAATGACGAAAAATAACGGTCTCCTCCTGGAGCTCACAGCCAATTGTGGCGAAAAAGTGGCAAAGTGCCCACGGCCCTGCCGAGCTTTGGCGTCCGCTCAGCGCCGGTGCCGCAGTCGGCCTCGAATGACGAAAAATGACGGTCTCCTCCTGGAGCTCACAGCCAACTTGGCAAAAAGTTTCTAAGTGCCCACGGCCCTGCCGAGCTTTGGCGTCCGCCCAGCGCCGGTTCCGCAGTCGGCCTCGAATGACGAAAAATAACGGTCTCCTCCTGGAGCTCACAGCCAACTTGGCAAAAAGTTTCTAAGTGCCCACGGCCCTGCCGAGCTTTGGCGTCCGCTCAGCGCCGGTGCCGCAGTCGGCCTCGAATGACGAAAAATGACGGTCTCCTCCTGGAGCTCACAGCCAACTTGGCAAAAAGTTTCTAAGTGCCCACGGCCCTGCCGAGCTTTGGCGTCCGCCCAGCGCCGGTTCCGCAGTCGGCCTCGAATGACGAAAAATAACGGTCTCCTCCTGGAGCTCACAGCCAACTTGGCAAAAAGTTTCTAAGTGCCCACGGCCCTGCCGAGCTTTGGCGTCCGCTCAGCGCCGGTGCCGCAGTCGGCCTCGAATGACGAAAAATGACGGTCTCCTCCTGGAGCTCACAGCCAACTTGGCAAAAAGTTTCTAAGTGCCCACGGCCCTGCCGAGCTTTGGCGTCCGCCCAGCGCCGGTTCCGCAGTCGGCCTCGAATGACGAAAAATAACGGTCTCCTCCTGGAGCTCACAGCCAACTTGGCAAAAAGTTTCTAAGTGCCCACGGCCCTGCCGAACTTTGGCGTCCGCTCAGCGCCGGTTCCGCAGTCGGCCTCGAATGACGAAAAATAACGGTCTCCTCCTGGAGCTCACAGCCAACTTGGCAAAAAGTTTCTAAGTGCCCACGGCCCTGCCGAACTTTGGCGTCCGCTCAGCGCCGGTTCCGCAGTCGGCCTCGAATGACGAAAAATAACGGTCTCCTCCTGGAGCTCACAGCCAACTTGGCAAAAAGTTTCTAAGTGCCCACGGCCCTGCCGAGCTTTGGCGTCCGCCCAGCGCCGGTTCCGCAGTCGGCCTCGAATGACGAAAAATAACGGTCTCCTCCTGGAGCTCACAGCCAACTTGGCAAAAAGTTTCTAAGTGCCCACGGCCCTGCCGAGCTTTGGCGTCCGCCCAGCGCCGGTTCCGCAGTCGGCCTCGAATGACGAAAAATAACGGTCTCCTCCTGGAGCTCACAGCCAACTTGGCAAAAAGTTTCTAAGTGCCCACGGCCCTGCCGAGCTTTGGCGTCCGCCCAGCGCCGGTTCCGCAGTCGGCCTCGAATGACGAAAAATAACGGTCTCCTCCTGGAGCTCACAGCCAACTTGGCAAAAAGTTTCTAAGTGCCCACGGCCCTGCCGAGCTTTGGCGTCCGCTCAGCGCCGGTGCCGCAGTCGGCCTCGAATGACGAAAAATGACGGTCTCCTCCTGGAGCTCACAGCCAACTTGGCAAAAAGTTTCTAAGTGCCCACGGCCCTGCCGAGCTTTGGCGTCCGCCCAGCGCCGGTTCCGCAGTCGGCCTCGAATGACGAAAAATAACGGTCTCCTCCTGGAGCTCACAGCCAACTTGGCAAAAAGTTTCTAAGTGTCACATCTCTGAAAAAACGGCTAAGTGTCGACTTTCGAAAAAACGGCAAAGTGTCACATCTCTGAAAAAACGGCTAAGTGTCGACTTTCGAAAAAACGGCTAAGTGTCAACTTTCGAAAAAACGGCTAAGTGTCGCCTCTCTGAAAAAACGGCAAAGTGTCAACTTTCGAAAAAACGACAGAGTGTCGCCTCTCTGAAAAAACGACTAAGTGTCGACTCTGAGAAAATGGCAAAGTGCCCACGGCTCTGCGGGCTCGTGCATCCGACCCGCGCCGGTTCCCCAGCCGGCCTGAAATAAGGCAAAACCAGCCTCTCCGCCTGGAGCTCAGAGCCAACTTGGCGAATATTTTCTAAGTGCCCACGGCTCTGCGTGGCTACGGCGTCTGCCCAGCGCCGGTTCCTGGGTCGAACCCCGAGGACGAGGAATGCCGGTCTCCGCCTGGAGGTCCCAGCTTAATCGGCGAAAATTTTCTAAGTGCCCACGGCTCTGCCGGGCTCGTGCATCCGACCCGCGCCGGTTCCCCAGCCGGCCTGAAATAAGGCAAAACCAGGCTCTCCCCCTGGAGCTCAGAGCCAATTGTGGCGAAAAAACGACTAAGTGTCAACTTTCGAAAAAACGACTAAGTGTCAACTTTCCAAAAAAACGGCTAAGTGTCGACTTTCGAAAAAACGGCTAAGTGTCAACTTTCGAAAAAACGACTAAGTGTCGCCTCTGAAAAAACGACTAAGTGTCGCCTCTCTGAAAAAACGACTAAGTGCCCACGGCTCTGGGGGGCTTGTGAGTCCGCCCCGCGCCGGTTCGGCGGTCGGCCTCAAAAAGCGAAAAATCAGCCTCTCTCCCTGGAGCTCACCAAAAATTTGTCGAAATTTTTCTAAGTTCTCCTCGAGGTACCAGGGGGTGAGGTACCCGGGCTAAGGTGCAGTACCTTTTTTGGTCTTCAGGTGCGCCAGAGTACAATGAAATGGTCCCAGTAGTCAGTGTACTCATCGACTTTCCCCCCGTTTTCCAAAGCACCCCGTTTACGAGTATGGAGGAGATGGTGCTGGTCTCCCCACGGCGTCGGACACGCCGTCCTCGACAGCACAAGGTCGGATAGAAGACCTGAAAAGCGCCGTGGCACGCGCTGGAGGTGTCACTGTGGCGAAAAAGTGACTAAGTGTCAACTTTCGAAAAAACGGCTAAGTGTCAACTTTCGAAAAAACGGCTAAGTGTCAACTTTCGAAAAAACGGCTAAGTGTCAACTTTCGAAAAAACGACTAAGTGTCGCCTCTCTGAAAAAACGGCAAAGTGTCAACTTTCGAAAAAACGACTAAGTGTCAACTTTCGAAAAAACGACTAAGTGTCACCTCTCTGAAAAAATGGCAAAGTGTCAACTGCGAATGTGGTGGTGCATGGAAGGAAGTGGAGGACGGCCGCCTCCTTAAACACAGGCCGGAGAGGAGCGTCAGGGCCAGGCTCCTCAAACATGGACCGAGTGTCGCCCTTAACACAGACCAAGGGGAGGACGGCCGCCTCCTTAAACACAGGCCGGAGAGGAGCGTCAGGGCCAGGCTCCTCAAACATGGACCGAGTGTCGCCCTTAACACAGACCAAGGGGAGGACGGCCGCCTCCTTAAACACAGGCCGGAGAGGAGCGTCAGGGCCAGGCTCCTCAAACATGGACCGAGTGTCGCCCTTAACACGGACCAAGGGGAGGACGGCCGCCTCCTTAAACACAGGCCGGAGAGGAGCGTCAGGGCCAGGCTCCTCAAACATGGACAGAGTGTCGCCCTTAACACAGACCAAGCGGAGGACGGCCGCCTCCCTAAATACAGGCCGAACCGGAGCGCGAGTGTCGCTCCTTAAACACGGACCGAGTGGAGGACGGCCGCCTCCTTAAACACAGGCCGAACAAAATGACACAAAGTGTCAACTGCGAATGTTGTCCATCCAAGGAAGGAGCGTGATGCCCGGCCGGCTCCTTAAACACAGGCCGAGAGTCGCCCCGGACGGTCCGCCTCGCGGCGCCCGTCTGCTCGGATAAAATGACACAAAGTGTCAACTACGAATGTTGTCCATCCAAGGAGGGAGCGTGATGCCCGGCCGGCTCCGAAAACACAGGCCGAGAGTCGCCCCGGACGGTCCGCCTCGCGGCGCCCGTCTGCTCGGATAAAATGACACAAAGTGTCAACTGCGAATGTTGTCCATCCAAGGAAGGAGCGTGATGCCCGGCCGGCTCCTTAAACACAGGCCGAGAGTCGCCCCGGACGGTCCGCCTCGCTGCGCCCGCCCGCTCGGATAAAATGACACAAAGTGTCAACTACGAATGTTGTCCATCCAAGGAAGGAGCGTGATGCCCGGCCGGCTCCTTAAACACAGGCCGAGAGTCGCCCCGGACGGTCGCCTCGCGGCGCCCGTCTGCTCGGATAAAATGACACAAAGTGTCAACTACGAATGTTGTCCATCCAAGGAGGGAGCGTGATGCCCGGCCGGCTCCGAAAACACAGGCCGAGAGTCGCCCCGGACGGTCCGCCTCGCGGCGCCCGTCTGCTCGGATAAAATGACACAAAGTGTCAACTGCGAATGTTGTCCATCCAAGGAAGGAGCGTGATGCCCGGCCGGCTCCTTAAACACAGGCCGAGAGTCGCCCCGGACGGTCCGCCTCGCGGCGCCCGCCCGCTCGGATAAAATGACACAAAGTGTCAACTACGAATGTTGTCCATCCAAGGAAGGAGCGTGATGCCCGGCCGGCTCCTTAAACACAGGCCGAGAGTCGCCCCGGACGGTCGCCTCGCGGCGCCCGTCTGCTCGGATAAAATGACACAAAGTGTCAACTACGAATGTTGTCCATCCAAGGAGGGAGCGTGATGCCCGGCCGGCTCCGAAAACACAGGCCGAGAGTCGCCCCGGACGGTCCGCCTCGCGGCGCCCGTCTGCTCGGATAAAATGACACAAAGTGTCAACTACGAATGTTGTCCATCCAAGGAGGGAGCGTGAGGCCCGGCCGGCTCCGAAAACACAGGCCGAGAGTCGCCCCGGACGGTCCGCCTCGCGGCGCCCGTCTGCTCGGATAAAATGACACAAAGTGTCAACTACGAATGTTGTCCATCCAAGGAGGGAGCGTGATGCCCGGCCGGCTCCGAAAACACAGGCCGAGAGTCGCCCCGGACGGTCCGCCTCTCGAGGCGCCCGCCCGCTCGGATAAAATGACACAAAGTGTCAACTACGAATGTTGTCCATCCAAGGAGGGAGCGTGATGCCCGGCCGGCTCCGAAAACACAGGCCGAGATTCGACCCCGGACGGGCCGTCTTCTCCCGGCGCCCGCCCGCGTACGCCCCCCATCCCCGGTCGCCCGTCTGCTCCCGGCGGGCCTCCGAGTACCCCCTCACCCAACTGACCGACTGGCACTCATGACCCGCCTTGGTAGGGCCTCCATCGGCCTCGGCTCGTCCGACGTCGGGTGGACGGTTCCTACCCACTGCGGGTCGCACTCTAGCGCCCCGGCCGCCGCGTGAGCGTGCGCTCCCCGCGCCGCCCCGCAGGCCCCGGCGCGACCGTACTGCGGCGAGACCGAGACGACCCGGTTTGGCATCCATCCCACCTAGCCACGATCCACGGAGGCCGAGCGAGCGGCTGAGTGTCGGGCGCCGCGCGTGCGAGCGTCCGCCGGCCGCGCCGGTCCTTCCGCGAATGTCGTTTCTCAAACCCTCCGGCTTGATAGCGGCGGCACCACGGGAAGCCGTCCACACACACACCGTCCGACCTCTATCCGAAAAGCCTTCCCGACCAACCGCGGTCGCGGGGGCGTCTGTCGCTCCGCATCGGGGGGGCGTATGGCTTCCGCGCTACGCGCTGCGGGCTCGGGGGGGCCGCAACGGCTGAGTCTGACTCGGCCGGGGCGCAGCTTCCCTCCCGGCAGTCAGCAATAGTGCCGATCGCGCCTGCCACCAGCCCCCTCCCCGACGGGTTCGTCGGCGCCGGCTGGCCGCCGTCCGCCTTCGTTCCCCGAGGGTTCCCAACCAGCGCCGATCCAACTCCGCATCCTGGCCGCACGCAGTGCGTGCCTCGCGCGGGTAAGTCGCCGGCGCAGCGCCGCAGCTCCCGACCCCCGCGTACGGGAATAGTTGAGGGCCTCAGCGGGCCGCACCGACCGAGTCCGACTCGGGCCGGGGCGCAGATTCCCGCTTGGGTGACCGAACGTTCTCTGCTCGGGCCGGAGGGCCGACGCCCGTCCCCCCCCGTCGTCCCCCACGGACCGCCTCCGAGGCCACTTCGCACGGCTCATCCTCGGCTCCCTACCAATGCTTAATCGATGGGGCCGCCCGGCCGGATTCGCGCCACCCTGTCCACCGCGAGTCTCCCCAGACTAACCCGAGTTACCGCCCAGCTCGCCTAACCTTGCACTCGCTCTGCCAAA
>NW_028232126.1:0-5000 GCF_054491065.1 Syngnathus leptorhynchus | reverse complement strand
TAGCTCCAGCCTGGGTGGCTGGTGGCTCCATAGCTCCATACTTCCATAGCTCCAGTCAGAGAGTTGGCGAAAATTGCACTAAGTGCGAAAGCCCATTCATTTACAACGGCGTGTCCGCCAGGCGGCGACATTTCCCCGTTACCGGTGGCTGCGTGGCGGGTGAGTGACAGAGCTTATCCGAGCGGCTGGAACTCTGCGCCGGCGTGGTTGAGCGTGAGGCCCCGGCCCTTTGGCTGCCTGGTACCTAAAACACTTCCATTGATCCAGCCACGGAGGGTGCTGGCTGGTGGCTCCATAGCTCCATAGCTCCATAGCACCAGAGCTCCATAGCTCCATAGCACCAGAGCTCCATAGCTCCATAGCACCAGAGCTCCATAGCTCCATAGCACCAGAGCTCCATAGCTCCATAGCACCAGAGCTACATAGCTCCATAGCACCAGAGCTCCATAGCTCCATAGCACCAGAGCTCCATAGCTCCATAGCACCAGAGCTCCATAGCTCCATAGCACCAGAGCTCCATAGCTCCATAGCACCAGAGCTCCATAGCTCCATAGCACCAGAGCTCCATAGCTCCATAGCTCCAGCCTGGGTGGCTGGTGGCTCCATAGCTCCATACTTCCATAGCTCCAGTCAGAGAGTGTGCTAAAATTGCACTAAGTGCGAAAGCCCATTCATTTACAACGGCGTGTCCACAAGGCGGCGACATTTCCCCGTTACCGGTGGCTGCGCGGCGGGTGAGTGACAGAGCTTATCCGAGCGGCTGGAACTCTGCGCCGGCGTGGTCGAGCGTGAGGCCTCGGCCCTTTGGCTGCCTGGTACCTAAAACACTTCCATTGATCCAGCCACGGAGGGTGCTGGCTGGTGGCTCCATAGCTCCATAGCTCCATACCTCCAGAGCTCCAGAGCTCCATAGCACCAGAGCTCCATAGCTCCATAGCACCAGAGCTCCATAGCACCAGAGCTCCATAGCTCCATAGCACCAGAGCTCCATAGCTCCATAGCACCAGAGCTCCATAGCTCCATAGCACCAGAGCTCCATAGCTCCATAGCTCCATAGCACCAGAGCTCCATAGCTCCATAGCACCAGAGCTCCATAGCTCCATAGCACCAGAGCTCCATAGCTCCATAGCACCAGAGCTCCATAGCTCCATAGCACCAGAGCTCCATAGCTCCATAGCACCAGAGCTCCATAGCTCCATAGCTCCAGGGCTCCATAGCTCCAGGGCTCCATAGCTCCATAGCTCCAGGGCTCCATAGCTCCATACCTCCAGAGCTCCATAGCTCCAGCCTGGGTGGCTGGTGGCTCCATAGCTCCATACTTCCATAGCTCCAGTCAGAGAGTTGGCGAAAATTGCACTAAGTGCGAAAGCCCATTCATTTACAACGGCGTGTCCGCCAGGCGGCGACATTTCCCCGTTACCGGTGGCTGCGTGGCGGGTGAGTGACAGAGCTTATCCGAGCGGCTGGAACTCTGCGCCGGCGTGGTCGAGCGTGAGGCCCCGGCCCTTTGGCTGCCTGGTACCTAAAACACTTCCATTGATCCAGCCACGGAGGGTGCTGGCTGGTGGCTCCATAGCTCCATAGCTCCATAGCACCAGAGCTCCATAGCTCCATAGCACCAGAGCTCCATAGCTCCATAGCACCAGAGCTCCATAGCTCCATAGCACCAGAGCTCCATAGCTCCATAGCACCAGAGCTACATAGCTCCATAGCACCAGAGCTCCATAGCTCCATAGCACCAGAGCTCCATAGCTCCATAGCACCAGAGCTCCATAGCTCCATAGCTCCAGGGCTCCATAGCTCCAGGGCTCCATAGCTCCATAGCTCCAGGGCTCCATAGCTCCATACCTCCAGAGCTCCATAGCTCCAGCCTGGGTGGCTGGTGGCTCCATAGCTCCATACTTCCATAGCTCCAGTCAGAGAGTTGGCGAAAATTGCACTAAGTGCGAAAGCCCATTCATTTACAAGGGCGTGTCCGCCAGGCGGCGACATTTCCCCGTTACCGGTGGCTGCGCGGCGGGTGAGTGACAGAGCTTATCCGAGCGGCTGGAACTCTGCGCCGGCGTGGTCGAGCGTGAGGCCTCGGCCCTTTGGCTGCCTGGTACCTAAAACACTTCCATTGATCCAGCCACGGAGGGTGCTGGCTGGTGGCTCCATACCTCCATACCTCCAGAGCTCCATAGCACCAGAGCTCCATAGCTCCATAGCACCAGAGCTCCATAGCACCAGAGCTCCATAGCTCCATAGCACCAGAGCTCCATAGCTCCATAGCACCAGAGCTCCATAGCTCCATAGCACCAGAGCTCCATAGCACCAGAGCTCCATAGCTCCATAGCACCAGAGCTCCATAGCTCCATAGCACCAGAGCTCCATAGCTCCATAGCACCAGAGCTCCATAGCTCCATAGCACCATAGCTCCATAGCTCCATAGCTCCAGGGCTCCATAGCTCCATAGCTCCAGGGCTCCATAGCTCCAGGGCTCCAGGGCTCCATAGCTCCATAGCTCCATAGCTCCATAGCTCCATACTTCCATAGCACCAGAGCTCCATACCTCCAGAGCTCCATAGCTCCAGCCTGGGTGGCTGGTGGCTCCATAGCTCCATACTTCCATAGCTCCAGTCAGAGAGTTGGCGAAAATTGCACTAAGTGCGAAAGCCCATTCATTTACAAGGGCGTGTCCGCCAGGCGGCGACATTTCCCCGTTACCGGTGGCTGCGCGGCGGGTGAGTGACAGAGCTTATCCGAGCGGCTGGAACTCTGCGCCGGCGTGGTCGAGCGTGAGGCCTCGGCCCTTTGGCTGCCTGGTACCTAAAACACTTCCATTGATCCAGCCACGGAGGGTGCTGGCTGGTGGCTCCATACCTCCATAGCTCCATAGCACCAGAGCTCCATAGCTCCATAGCACCAGAGCTCCATGGCTTCAGAGCTCCATAGCACCATAGCTCCATACCTCCAGAGCTCCAGGGCTCCATAGCTCCATACCTCCAGAGCTCCATACCTCCAGAGCTCCATACCTCCAGAGCTCCATAGCTCCAGAGCTCCATAGCACCAGAGCTCCATAGCTCCATAGCACCAGAGCTCCATAGCACCAGAGCTCCATAGCACCAGAGCTCCATAGCTCCATAGCACCAGAGCTCCATAGCTCCATAGCACCAGAGCTCCATAGCTCCATAGCACCAGAGCTCCATAGCTCCATAGCACCAGAGCTCCATAGCTCCATAGCACCAGAGCTCCATAGCTCCATAGCTCCAGGGCTCCATAGCTCCATAGCTCCAGGGCTCCATAGCTCCAGGGCTCCAGGGCTCCATAGCTCCAGGGCTCCATAGCTCCAGGGCTCCAGGGCTCCATAGCTCCATACCTCCAGAGCTCCATAGCACCAGAGCTCCATGGCTCCATAGCTCCAGCCTGGGTGGCTGGTGGCTCCATAGCTCCATACTTCCATAGCTCCAGTCAGAGAGTTGGCGAAAATTGCACTAAGTGCGAAAGCCCATTCATTTACAAGGGCGTGTCCACAAGGCGGCGACATTTCCCCGTTACCGGTGGCTGCGCGGCAGGAGAGTGACAGAGCTTATCCGAGCGGCTGGAACTCTGCGCCGGCGTGGTCGAACGGCTGGCCTCGGTAGTTGAGGTACCAGGGGTGGGCCGGGGAGCTCCAGGCGGGTCTTGTGAGAGAGTGAAGCCGAGCGGCTGGAACTCTCGGCCGGCGTGGTCGAGCGGCTGGCCTCGGTAGTTGAGGTACCAGGGGTGGGCCGGGGAGCTCCAGGCGGGTCTTGTGAGAGAGTGAAGCCGAGCGGCTGGAACTCTCGGCCGGCCTGGTCGAGCGGCTGGCCTCGGTAGTTGAGGTACCAGGGGTGGGCTGGGGAGCTCCAGGCGGGGCTTGTGAGAGAGTGAAGCCGAGCGGCTGGAACTCTGGGCCGGTGTGGTTGAGCCACGGAGGGTGCTGGCTGGTGGCTCCATAGCTCCATAGCTCCATAGCTCCATAGCTCCATACTTCCATAGCTCCATAGCTCCATACTTCCATAGCTCCAGACTTCCATAGCTCCATAGCTCCATACTTCCATAGCTCCATACATCCATAGCTCCATAGCTCCATACTTCCATAGCTCCATAGCTCCATAGCTCCATAGCCCCAGAGCTCCATAGCTCCATAGCTCCATAGCTCCATAGCTCCATAGCTCCAGAGCTCCAAACTTCCATAGCTCCAGAGCTCCAGCCTGGCTGGTGGCTCCATAGCTCCATACTTGCAGCCACGGAGCTGGCGAAAATTGCACTAAGTGCGAAAGCCCATTCATTTACAAGGGCGTGTCCACAAGGCGGCGACATTTCCCCGTTACCGGTGGCTGCTTAGCGGGAGAGTGGCAGAGCTTATCCGAGCGGCTGGAACTCTGCGCCGGCGTGGTCGAGCGGCTGGCCTCGGTAGTTGAGGTACCAGGGGCGGGCTGGGGAGCTCCAGGCGGGGCTTGTGAGAGAGTGAAGCCGAGCGGCTGGAACTCTGGGCCGGCCTGGTCGAGCGGCTGGCCTCGGTAGTTGAGGTACCAGGGGCGGGCTGGGGAGCTCCAGGCGGGGCTTGTGAGAGAGTGTAGCCGAGCGGCTGGAACTCTGGGCCGGCGTGGTTGAGCAGCATGCCCGCGGAGGTGGCTCTTCCATAGGCACGGAGGGTGCTGGAGCTCCACACTTCCCTAGGCACGGAGGGTGCTGGAGCTCCACACTTCCATAGGCAGGGAGGGTGCTGGAGCTCCACACTTCCATAGGCAGGGAGGGTGCTGGAGCTCCACACTTCCATAGGCAGGGAGGGTGCTGGAGCTCCACACTTCCATAGGCAGGGAGGGTGCTGGAGCTCCACACTTCCATAGGCAGGGAGGGTGCTGGAGCTCCACACTTCCATAGGCAGGGAGGGTGCTGGAGCTCCACACTTCCATAGGCAGGGAGGGTGCTGGAGCTCCACACTTCCATAGGCAGGGAGGGTGCTGGAGCTCCACACTTCCATAGGCAGGGAGGGT